>NW_004953566.1:0-1331 GCF_000317375.1 Microtus ochrogaster
AGATTACATATAACAAAACAGATATTAAGCAAGAATTACAGTTACAATATTTATATCTATTTTATCTTTTATCATAACTAAGGAAAACTATGATTATCTATTCATTCTTCAACTCCATCAAAGACTCCAGAAGATTATAATATTACCTAAGTAAACAAGAAATAAGAAAACTCTAGAAATGACAGAGACATCTCGCTGCCTGTATAGTCACCCAAAGTTCTTTTGTATGGTTGGGGCATCCATCTTCGGCCTACAGGCCCATAGTATCCAGCAGACATTTTCATCAAGCAGGAAATTTCAAAGACAGTTCAGTCACTATCTGCTGTGTCCTGCAGAATGTCTTGCAGACTCTTTCATGAATCAGGAACCACAAAAGATCATCTCACCTTTAAGCAAGTTCAGTAGTCCTCTCTCTGTGGGTTCTTTGTGTCCAGTTTATGCAACAGTCCAAGCAAGAGCAGTTTCTTGCCCAAATGGCTATCAAACTCCATAAGGATCCTCTTCGACGCCCATCTTCCTCTCGAAGTAGATTGGTGCTGCCAGGAGCAGACGTGTCTCATTGTCATGAAAAATCCTAAGTTATTAAAATATTTTAAATGCCATATTCTGCAGCCTTTGAGAGATATGAAGAATGCCTATCTGAAATAGATCTCTATATATCTAGAAAATCTAAGTAACATGACTACAAGCTTTACTATTATCAATGATTATCCATTAACAACCTATATTTCCTATTATACATTACATTTTAAATGAACTACACAATCAGAATACCTTAATCAATATCAGAAATACATATACATATAAAAAAATTGACCTTAAAATCCATACCAATGTAAATTATTCATATCTATATCATATCAATGCAAATTATTCATGCCTATATCATATCCTCCTTTAAATGTAAAAGAACATTTATAAACAATATTTGGGAACATGGGTGCAGTTTTTTCTCTCCAAACTGCTTCTTGCTGAATGGGGGCACTGCTAATCAGATCATTTAGGGTGTAACCTGTGTGTTAGGTTCATCTCAGTTGGCAGTTGAGTGAAGTAATTTTTTGAGGGTGTTCATAGCAACTTTTCAGGAGGTCGTGGTCTATCATACCATATGGGGATAGAATCAATCCACAGGGTCTTGGTCCTTTGTGAAAACAAAAGAAGACCCTCTCCAAAGCATCATATCTGTAGACCCAAATTTTGAAATCGTAATACCCTTATATCCATTCTGGTTTAGCTTGGCAGCCCATGTAATGAAATGTCTCTCTGTACTTAGCTCCTTCACAATTAAAAATTTTAAAGAAAACACAATGTACATAATCCAGACTCTCTAT
>NW_004953567.1:0-1331 GCF_000317375.1 Microtus ochrogaster
GTCATCAGTGCACATGGGGGCCATTGAGTCAGCTCTTGGGAAAACAGCTGAGAAGTGGCCTAGCATAGCCATGTCTACACAAGGGGAGGCCAGGAGAGCAGTCTGCTGTCTTGTCTTTAAACCTGAAAGATGTGGGCTACTGGTGGCTGCTATTGTTGCTACATCTTTATAAAGATCATTCCCCTTTCTCTTTTAGAAACTAGACTCATGAGATGAACTAACACTTTTGAGTTTCTTAGGCTAGGAATGAATACGAACCTAATAAACTCATTAACCGCATCAAGTGTCTTCAGGCACTAGGAGCAGCTCATGTTGATTCCAACGGCATCTGTCTCTACACAGTAGCAACAGGTGATTCCTTAAGGGGTTCTCTAGCTCTCCGTAGCTTTTTTTTTAAGTATTAGAGATAACTGAAATTCTAATTTAATGGTTTAATAGTGATTAATACTAATAATTTTCTTGTCAACATAGCCCATGCTTTGTTAGATGTAAAGAAGTATGACCCGGAAGGTAGGTTCTTTTGTTTGGCTTTCATAGACGATTGCTCTTTTAAGTCGTTAGCTTGTACGGATGTCTCTTGGATACATCCCGTACTGAATTGAATCACAAAATCACCTTTATATTTTCAGGGCTTGAGCACACTTTCCAGACACAGGAGACTGAGGGAACTTTCTCTGTCTGAGTGTATCAACATCACGGACGTTGGAATTCGGGTAAGATGATGAAGGTTCCTGCTAAGGGGCTAAGGTTAAAAATTAAGCTGGAGTTGAATAAACTTTGTAAGTCACAGTAGAAAGTACAGACAGGAGCCAACGCCCAATACACAGAGTCCACGCTGGGTGTCATGACTTAAAGCTAAATGCTGCTCCCAGGCTCCTGTCTGAACACCCAGTCTTTAGCTTACAGTGCTATCCGGAAGGCACGGAGCCTTTGGGAGGTGCAGCCTGGCCGCTGGAGTAGACCACTTCCCCCGTTCTCTAAGGTTAGACCGGCCTCTGGGTCTGGCCTGTCTACTCCACATAAAGAAAAGAGTCCCTGCCACACACTGTGGCCACAGTGAATGCTGCCATACTTCCCCATCACTGTGGACCGAGGTTTCCCTAAAGCCATGAGCCAGAGCCCACCTTCCTCCCTTAAACTGCTTTTGCCAGGTGTTTTTGGTCTCTGACACAAAGGTCACTAAGACATTGTACAGGTTGAGTCTAGGGTCCGAGATGCCAAAGAAGCTTTGTGTCCTCATTTTGTCCCCATCTTTGTGCCCATCTTTGTGCCAGGCTTGCAGGGTCAATAGGGACATCTACCTGGAGAGTGATACACTTCTACGTGGCCCA
>NW_004953568.1:0-1330 GCF_000317375.1 Microtus ochrogaster
CAAATAGCCTGCAGCAGACTGTCATGGATTAAATTCAACCCTGACAGGGTTAGGAACTATGAGCTCTAATGAGATTAAGCAACATTGAGAAAGCACCACCTGTAAAAATTACATGGAAATTTAGTGAACCTGTCTGGACTCCTTAATGGTCCCTTTCTAGAGATAAGTTACAGGTGCCTGAAAGACCCTCAGAGAGGACCTTTTTCTCCTATGAAGACCCCAGAACCAGGACACTCCGAGACCAGGCCACAGGATGCAATTAGCAAGAGGTTTATTGAGTAAACACAGGTACCTGCAGGGGGTCCGAGTCCAGACCACAGGATGCAATTAGCAAGAGGTTTATTGAGTAAACACAGGTACCTGCGGGCAGCAAAGTCTTTTGGAGGACTTGCGCACCTGCTAACTGGAGGGCGGGCTTTTTATAGGGAAGAGCAAACAGCAAGTTTACAGAAGCAAAACAAAAGCGTGGTTATTGGTCGTCGATCGGAATGAGGCGGGGGCATGAATGGTTTCCTCTCTCAGCATGGATGTTTGGCAATAGTCATCCTGTTCCTATCTTTATAGATATCCTGTTTTGCAGTTAACCTGCTTTGTTGATTTCCTATCTTATTGATATCCTGCTCTCTCAAGCACATGGGATGTTCTTACGAGAGCAGGCTGGCTGCTGATCCGGAGAATTTTTTTTTTTAAAGCAAACAGGACGTTCCCCCAGGAGCATGCTAGCTGCGGGTTTTGAGGAGGGGGTCTGTAGGGTCTTTCAGTGCCTCACCAGAATCAGAGAACAATTGGAGAATGGGCACATTGAACACTCTTTTTTTCCCTGGAATTCTATTCTTGTAATTAAAAAGAAATCTGGGGGGGGGGGCAGCGCTGGAGAGATGGCTCAGTGGTTAAGAGCATTGCCTGCTCTTCCAAAGGTCCTGAGTTCAATTCCCAGCAACCACGTGGTGGTTGTAATGAGGTCTGGTGCCCTCTTCTGGCCTGCAGACATATACACAGACAAGATAGATAGATAGATAGATAGATAGATAGATAGATAGATAGATAGATAGATAGATAGATAGATAGATGATAGAAATCTGGTAAGTGGAAATTTCTGATTAGTTTGTGTAATATTACTGCCACCATGTGACCAAAGGGAGCATTACAGCCTGGTTTATTCACCCTTATTCCTAAAGATTGGCCTTTAATAATTTTGGGTTTGAATACATATTCAAACCCAAATATGTATGGTGTTTTACACCATACATATTCAGCCTGATGATAAGATGTGTTTCGCCTTTTCTGTTCCCTCACTCAATCATAATGAACTTCAGCTTTGATATGAATA
>NW_004953569.1:0-1330 GCF_000317375.1 Microtus ochrogaster
CCGCACAGATCCATTTGTGTGAGCTGGAGATCACTCCAGTGCTCCCCCTCACTGTGACCTGTCACAATTTGAGAATAACCAGGGACCCTAGCGGTACCAGGAAGGGAGTTGAAGAGTAGAGGGTTGTGGGCCCACCTTACCCCACCAATCTAGTCCTTCAGGGTTCCCAGCTTTAGTACTGACCCAGCCCTCCCCAGGTGCCTGTGGACATATGAGATCCAGTTCTCCCAGAAGGGTGAGGCGTATGCCCCAATCAGCAGGAGGCCGTCTACTTTCAACCTTTTTGTGTTCAGCCCAGGTGCGCCCAACCTTGGCGGTTGTACTGCTGGACCTCCTTCAATACAGTATGGTGTGGGGTGGGTCTGGGGTTTCAGGAGCTTCAGAAAACATGTGCTTTTTGTCTGCAGACACAGGTGTGGTTTCTGGCTCCTATCAAGTACGAGCATTGGACTACTGGGCCCGGCCAGGCCCCTTCTCAGACCCTGTGACTTACCTGGATGTCCCTGCCTCGTGAGAGCCACTGGCTTCTAGTGACTGGTGAGCCTGTGCTGACTGGTAAATGGGGTCGGCCAGGTTGAGCTACACTGCCATTAGCTAGTCAGTTGACTATGGCTCCCTTTGTTGTTTCCCCCATTTTCTTTTAAAGTATCTTTCTCTACCTCAGCCTTGGAGTCTGTCTTTGTGGATGAACACTACAGGGGGCCCAGCTGCAGTGACCTTTGCCTGCTTTCCTCTCTCCACCCAGATGCTCAAAAGTTTAACTTTGGAACTGGGAAGATGGCTCAGTGGGTAAAGTGCTTGCTGTGCAAACATGAGGACTTGAGTTCAGGTATCTAGTACTCATGTAAAGGCCGGGCATGGCGAGAGATGCCTATAACCCTAGTGTTGGTGGGAGGGACAGAGGCAGGCCAGGGCGCACTGCTCATCTAGTCTACCTGAAACTGCAAGCTCCAGGTTCAGTGAGAAATCCTGCTTCAGAAAAATCAAGTAGAGAACTATAGAGAAGATACTCAATATTGAACTTTGGTCTACACATGCACGCGCACAAACACACACCCTCTTTCTCTCCCTCTCTCTCTCTCACCCGCAAAACACACTGCACATCATACTATGCATACACAGGCTAAATTCAGTTCCTTTTCTGAGACTCAAGACAAACTTTTAGCTTGAGATTCTACAATATCAAGAATAAAGTTATGCGCTTCTGAAATACAATTGCATAGGATAAACATCTCCATGTCAACAGGAAAATAAATGACAAGGAAGGATTTAACTGAAGCAAGACCAAAACATTAAATCCTGAAAGACAAACATTAAATCCTGCAGATAC
>NW_004953570.1:0-1330 GCF_000317375.1 Microtus ochrogaster
AATTGTTACAGAAACACAAAATGATAGACATCCCATGAAATATTTGGTATGTATGCTTCAAAAATTTTTTGGTCTGAGCCATGGAGAACACCAAGGAACAAGGCCTTCTAAAGATAGCAGGAGGGCTGGAGAGATGGCTCAGTGGTTAAGAGCATTGCCTGCTCTTCCAAAGGTCTTGAGTTCGATTCCCAGCAACCACATGGTGGCTCACAACCATCTGTAGTGAGGTCTGGTGGCCTCTTCTGGCCTTCAGGCATACATATAGACAGAATATTGTATACATAATAAATAAATATTAAAAAAAAAACCAAAAGGAACAAGAATGGAGAGACATTTAGAAAGGTGTTCAATTCTTGGGCTTCCCTTCCCTCCTCACTCTTCACCTCAGTCCTGCATCCCAGGGCCAGCAAGTTGTGTGCTTCCTCTCGGTGGAGTAGGGAGCCTCAGGGGCTAGTGTGTTTGACCAGTGTGTTCTGCCTGTAGGTGGCGCTGCGTCACACTGCTGACCCACCCCAGGTTTCCATTCCTACTTGCTTCCTTTGTGTTCCTCAAAAGGCACACAAATGTTCTCTGTGTGCCTAGTACTTCTCTCTGGAACAGTTCCAAAGTCCCACGTAGCATGGAACAGACATGAGTAGCGCATGGCACACCTGCTCCAGTCCCATCTTCTAAAAACCTCTTTACCTTCCATCTCTGTTTAGTTCCTGCTCTACAGGTGGCTGACCTTTGAACTTTCTGCTGACCCCTGGGACACCTCTAAAGTCACTGAAGCTGTTACACCTTTCCTGGGTAGATTTCATTTTTTTCTAACGGTGCCAACTCAATGCTATAAATGGACAAAGATGCTGAACAACTTCCTTTTTGTTTATCTTAAAAATCAAATTAAGATTCTAGAGGCAACTGTAAAGAGTTTCTTCACCTGATGACTGAGCTAAAGGTCGGTGTCTCTTGAACAAATAATTGTATAATTTCCCTATTTACTCATCTGTTTTCTGGTAATTTGTTCCTATAATCATGTTTTCCCTCCTACCCTAATAGTCCTCTTGACAGAATAGAATTCTTTAGCAAGAGTGTAAGCACTCACAAGTAACTATCTATAAATTCATCCTCTTGCCTATATAGATACTAGTATATTATTATACATATATTCTAATCTTGTGTTCATTAACTATGTGCTTAATTTTAAAGTTTGTATTTTTCTTGCCAACAATTTCTTTTTCAAATTCAGAGATCCTGGGGCTGGTGAGATGGCTCAGTGGTTAAGAGCATTGCCTGCTCTTCCAAAGGTCCTGAGTTCAATTCCCAGCAACCACATGGTGGCTCACAACCA
>NW_004953571.1:0-1329 GCF_000317375.1 Microtus ochrogaster
ACTTTTTTTTTTTTGGCTGGGAAGTGTGTGTGTGGGGGGGGGGGCTGTGTATTAACTGCTGTCCAGTGCAGAAAAAGCTTCCCTGACCAAAGTTGAGGTAGCGCTAAACTACAGGCAAAAGCATGATTAGAAGGCACTTTGACAAAACAGCCATGTGTCAGAGTGACAGCAGTGGGCTCTGCCAGGGTCTGTGACCACCTCAGCTGTGGACTCTTGCTCAGGTTTACAGTACTCTTCGTTTGTTTTAAGACAAGGTCTCAATCTAGCCCTGCAACTCACTGTGTAGCTAGGCTGGCTTCAAATCTGTAGCTTGCCTCAGCCTCACAAATGCAGCGATCCCAGACTGGAGTTGCCAGACTCAGTCCCTGTGTTTTCTTCTAGGGTTTACTGTTTCATGTTTTGGATCCGATATGATACCAAGCCCATCTTTGTTTGTGCAGGAACCGTCAAGGGTCCCAGAAGCATCTGTTGCAAAATCTATTTTCTTTCAAGTCAAATGTTATATAACCTTACAAAAGAAGGGGAAAAAAATATGGTGCCTGTGGTCATGGGGAGAGGATTCAGTTTTGTTTTTTGTTTTTTTTTTTTTTTTGTTTTTTTGTTTTTTTTTTAAAAATGGTGCTTGCCATCAAACCTGAAGAGCTGGGTTCAATCCTAGCAAGCTGGTGGAAGGAGGTTCTTTTCACACCCCCACATGCAGGCTGTGGCATGCACACCCATATTCTCATTCCCTCCTCTCTTCTCCTCTCCCCTTTCTCTCTGATAAAAATAAACAAACAAACAACAAATGCAAGAAAAAAAGCAATCTGCTTCCTGTAGAGCGGGTGAGTCTGTTTAGTTCTCGCGGGAGTCTTAGAATCGCAACTACTGTCTCCCGTCTGCAACCCTCTGTGTAAAGGCTGGCTTAGTTACTCTGGGTCTTTTTACACACAAATTAGAACAAGCGTGATCCTGACCAAACAAACTAAAATTTGATTAGGACCGCAGCAAATTTACAGAACAATCAGTGGTTTGCCATTCATGAGACCGGAGAATCTTTTATGGTACTCTTTCCTAAAAACCTTACATGTTAATTCCATTTGTATATAGTTCTCAATATTCTGTGCCTTGAGAATCTCATATAGTGAATATAATCCTTCAGATATAAATATTATAAATTCCATCATATTTTCTACACAAATGATCTCGGTGTGAGCAAATACACACAGTTCTCTCTCTCTCTCTCTCTCTCTCTCTCTCTCTCTCTCTCTCTCTCTCTCTCTCTCTGTGTATGTGTGTGTTCATGTGTGCCACATTTGTGAGTTTGCATTCATTAGAGCTCCTGACTAC
>NW_004953572.1:0-1329 GCF_000317375.1 Microtus ochrogaster
TACTCAGTAATATGAGAAATTAGGCTAGGAGGACATGGAAAATGAGGGTTGAGTCCTCTGAAGGAAATGAGCACTTAGGGAAGGCTAAACTTAAGGGAACTTGAATCTGAGTGGCAAGACATGAATAGCTGCTGCCAAGGCACAGATGCAGGCATCAGGCTGATGCACCAACTGGCTCTTGGCATCCTCCTGCATCATCAGATCTATGTGGGAAAATCAGCTCAAAGGAGGGGCCGTGTTCAAAGGGAGAGGGAAAAATCTAGGACAGCACTGTTCTTTCTTTCTCTCTCTCTCTCTCTCTCTCTCTCTCTCTCTCTCTCTCTCTCTCCTGACTGTCACTGGCTAAGAAAACGTTGGCCTCATCTCATTGGGTGTTTTATGAAGGGATACATGTGATGCGCAAACGGCACTCACACATAAGACCGCACGCACATGCATGACATGTACAGATGGGGGTTCCAAGGTTTTCAGAGGAAGGTGCTCGCTGGTAATAATAAATGTGCTGCTAAAAAGCCTAGAAATAGCTATATATTAAATCATTAAAACTCTCTCTCTCTCTCACCATATGCCAGCACATCTGAACTGACTGCAATATACAAAAGAAGAAGAAACACGAAACGAAGACATCCCTCCCTGCTGGACAGGATCTGAGATGAGAAAAAATTCATCGAATGGCTGCCAACAGCATTTCATTGAGAAGAGATTCCACATTTTATTCTGTACAGTTAGTTAGATAGTTAGTTAAATAGATAGATTAAGAGGGGCCTGTGAACTGGGGTGGGGTGTGGCTTCTCAGGTCAAATCAGATTAGAGCAGGGAGGGGCTGAGGTGTGTCCCATTGGCCTTGACAATAGGCACCAGTCAGAAGTTAATGTCAGGGCCAGAGAGTTCTTCAAAGGGAATGAATGGAAACCCTTGCTTACCTAAGAAATGCCTGACCTTGGAAAAGGGCTTGAAACTGCTGTTTCAGGTCTTACCAGAAAGCTACCTCTTGGGAGGGAAATTCATCCTGATATCTTACTCTTTTCTCTACCATTCTGATCATTCTTACTGAATTAAGTCTTCCACTGTAAATAAATAAAGTAAGTAAGTAAGTAAGTAAGTAAGTAAGTAAGTAAGTAAGCAAATAGGTGGATGGATGAACTAATAAATACAAAGTATGCTGTTGTTGACTTTTGGTTTCATACTGAATCTCTTTCTCTCTCTCTCCCTCATTCTCTCTCTCTCTCGCACAAACACACCAAAAAAAACAAAAAACACTAAAGATACAATAAAAGGAAGCATAGCACCTTTACTCAGGGGCCAGAGTGAACTCTGAAAGTTTTCTAG
>NW_004953573.1:0-1329 GCF_000317375.1 Microtus ochrogaster
CCTCCTCCTCTTCCTCCTCCTCCTCCTCTTCCTCCTCCTCCTTCTTCTTCTTCTTTTTTTTGAGACAGGGTCTCTCCATGTAGCCTTGACTGGCCTGAAACTCAGAGATTATGCTTGCATCTGCATCCTCAGTGCTAGAATTAAAGGCTGGCTCTAATTAGCTTTATAATGGGGAATCTCACAAATCCCACAAAGGTATTAACTCTTTTGAGTCCACTTTATTTTCAATGTTCTTCTTCATTTAGCTAATTAGACAAAAAGATGGATTTTTTTTATTTTTTAGGGATTTTCATAACTTAATATGGTTCTCATTAGCAACATATGAATTTTGTGACTATTCAAATAATATTTTTCTTAAAGAAAATATTTATGAGATGCTAATAAACTATTAAGTGAACAAGTAATACAATATGTGACAATTTTTACACCCTTCCTGTGGTGTGTAAAATTTTAATACAAACTTGGTGTATACATGATAACAATTTACATGTTTATTTTACCATCTGGTAAATGTGTAAATGATATTTTGAGAAGCACATTTCATATTCACTTTGACAACTTATTCTCGACAATATGCGCCTTATCTTATGTATCGACTGGAAAGATCTTAGAAATTTCAAAAAGAAGAACCCTGGAAAAAGATTCATGTGTTAGATTGTTTGTTTAAAAAATATGAGGAAAATTAAGATTTGGTTTTTGTACCAAGCTGAGGAATTGTTTGCTGACTTTTATCAGACATCTCACTGTATAGGGTAGAATAATCAGAACATTTCCAAATATTATATCATGTACATCAAACAAAATTTTGTACTAATGATATAGGCCACATAGGTAGCAATAATAAAATAGATTTGTGTGTTATATAGTAGTATCGCATCTTTTCCAGAGGGCTTGGCTTGCCACCACTTGTGTCTAAATATGGGAGGATCATGCTTTTCCAGTGTGTGGCAATGAATCTTAAGTGGATAGTTTTTTTATCAGATACTTTAACAGCATTTATGACACTATGGCCTTCTGCCTTTTCAATTTCATTCTTTTTGCTTAGTGGTTTCACTGGAATAAATCTCAGGTATTTACACAAAAGCAAACAGATAATTTCCTATTTTCTCATAATGCATTCTTTCTTAGCTGGTAATAATATGAGAACTTTTGTGAAATTTTATGGACTACCTCTACATACTAATTACATACTAATTACCATCTGCCCATCTGTAATGAAGGGGTTTGATAAGAAATTTTTTTTTTTTGGTTTTTCGAGACAGGGTTTCTCTGTGGCTTTGGAGCCTGTCCTGGAATTAGCTCTGTAGACCAGGCTGGTCTCGAACTCAC
>NW_004953575.1:0-1328 GCF_000317375.1 Microtus ochrogaster
TGTTTCTTGGGTCCTTCACTTGCTTTAAAAAATGCTCGCCCAGAACTGATCATAGAAATTTCCAATTTTGCTAACTTCTTGGCTTTGGTCCTCCCAAACACATATAATGCCCTTCATCATTCTCTATATATGGCACATCCATATTTCGACTGCCAGTCTAATATCTGGCTTGATGTTAGGCACCATACATTTCTTTTCTGAAATTACTTATAGTTGATTTCAATCACGTATAGGTGATTTAAGACACGTGAGGCATGATAATAAACGGCAAAGTTATATCTTGACTGAGAATCTGAGGACCTGGACAAAGGGTCAGGAAATCTAGAAGAACAACAAACACACAGAGATAGAGAGGAAGAGAGAAAGGGAGAGGGAGAGAGAGGGGGAGATAGTATTTTGAGACAATAATATTTAATGGAATGTTTATAAAAAAAAAAAACCTTGTTTCAAATTCTGATTCAGTGCCATTGTTGAAACTGCCATTCTTAAAAATTTTCAGGGCATTTGTTATAGAATATAAGGTAATAATCCTCTCCTGGATTCTTTATGTAATTTCTCACTATAAAATCTTAGAAATGAGTGTGTCTTATTATCAGCTTGACATAACATAATTGAAGACATATTTTCTTTCTGAGTGGCACCTAAAATAATGTCTTAGAATTGATGGTGTCTAAGATTTGATAAACTATATGTCCCTCACCAATTATTATATTCATTTTGTTTGACTCACTAATGTCAGCTTCTTCCTAAATCATTTACTTCTAAGTCACTGATTGTTCTCTCATTTCCCTTGATAAAGCCGTGACTAGGGAACCTCAGGAAATGCCTCCTGTCTTCTTTCCAGGGAAGGCACACAAAACCTGTCATATGTAGATGTGACTTCTAGAACACTTGCAGCCCTTCCATTCCAGCTTAATGTTGAAAACATTAGTAGGGCTGTGCTGTAGATCCATTCCTGGGAGTTTGCCTTCTGTTTGAAGCTCCGAGTTTGGTCCCCAGCAAGAAGAACAATTAATAAGAAGAAATAAGTCCTGACTAATGGCTAGAAGTATTGTGTGAGCCATGGATGTAATACATTCTTTTTATATTTGACAACACATTTTCTTCTTATTATAGAATGTAGAACTTGAATAAGTTTTGTTCTATATTGGTATAATGGGCCACTTTAGACAATTGAAGGTTTTTATAGGTGATAAGATTTAAATCATGACTTTAGAATTTTTATGATTTTTTTCATCATCTAAAATCCTTATTGTTAACTTTCTAATATTGTCATTTTTATTTTTAAGACAATCTTATTTTACATACAAATCCCAGTTTTCTCTCCC
>NW_004953576.1:0-1328 GCF_000317375.1 Microtus ochrogaster
TACTGACATGGTTTCCTTTTTATTTTTATTTATTTATTTTTGGGTTTTTTTTTTTCAAGACAGGGTTTCTCTGTAGTTTTAGAGCCTGTCTGGAACTAGCTCTTGTAGACCAGGCTGGCCTCCAATTCACAGAAATCCTCCTGCCTCTGCCTCCCGAGTGCTAGGATCAAAGGTATGTGCCACTACCGCCCAGCTACCACCCAGCTAAAGTTTTTTGCTTGTTTGTTTGTTTTTTGGAGACAAGGTTTCTCTGTAGTTTTGGTGCCTGTCCTGGAACTAGCTCTTGTAGACCAGGCTGGCCTCAAACTCACAGAGATCTGCCTCCCAAATGCTGGGATTAAATGCGTGTGCCACCACTGCCCGGTTTCTGGGATGGTTATAATGATTTTACTTATGTATGTATGTATTGTATGTATGTTTCTTTTTCCAACACAGGGCTTCTTTGTAGCTTTGGAGCCTGTCCTGGAACTTGCTCTGTAGACAAGGTTGGCCTCGAACTCACAAAGACAGTTTTTGTTTTGAGACAGGATTTCTCTGTGTAACAACCCTGGCTAAAAATAAATTAGTTTATTTATTATCATCATTATCACCATTATTTTGGTATTTTTTTTTTTTTGAGACAGGGTTTTTCTGTGTATCCCTGGATGCTTTAAAATCGTTCTGTAGATCAGGCTGGCCTTGAACTCAGAAACCTGCCTGCCTCTGCCTCCTGAGTGCTGGGATTAAAAGCTTATGCCACTATACCCAGCTAACAAATTTTTTTTTTTTTTTGGTTTTTCGAGACAGGGTTTCTCTGTGGTTTTTTGGTTCCTGTCCTGGAACTAGCCTTTGTAGACCAGGCTGGTCTCGAACTCACAGAGATCTGCCTGCCTCTGCCTCCCGAGTGCTGGGATTAAAGGCGTGCACCACCACCGCCCGGCTCCCATGCACTCTTGAATGTTAACAAATACATTGACTTGAATTGAAGCGACTATGCAGAAAATATTGATCCCTCTCTGACTCTTTGTTTGGTCAGCTATGCTGAGCTGAGAGTTGGCCAAGGTAGTTAACAAAGTACAGAGAAGAAAGAAAAGGAAGGGGATTCATCTTGATTATAGTCATACATTCTCTTCTTCACCAAAAGGCGCACACAATATATGTGAAGTTATAAAAATGGCCAGGTGTAAAAGAGCAATTACTGAGGGAGAAAGGGAATTTCTGTGCCCCCCAGACTGGTACAAGAAGTCTGTTGTCGCCGGGCGGTGGTGGCGCACGCTTTTAATCCCAGCACTCGGGAGGCAGAGGCAGGCGGATCTCTGTGAGTTCGAGACCAGCCTGGTCTACAGAGC
>NW_004953577.1:0-1328 GCF_000317375.1 Microtus ochrogaster
GGCTGATCTATTGGAAGCTCACCAAGGCCAGCAGGACTGTGACTGAGAAAGCATGGGATAAAACCGGACTCTCTGAACATGGCGAACAATGAGGGATGATGAGAAGCCAAGGACGGGGTTTTGATCCTACTTCATGTTCTGGCTTTGTGGGAGCCTAGCCAGTTTGGATGTTCACCTTCCTAGACATGGACGGAGGGGGGAGGACCTAGGACTTACCACAGGGCAGGGCACCCTGACTGCTCTTTGGACTGGAGAGGGAGGGGGAGAGGAGTGCGGGGAGGGGGAGAAGGGTGGGAGGAGGGAGAGGGAAATGGGAGGCTGGGAGGAGGCAGAAACTTGTTTTTTTTTCCTTTTCTCAATAAAAAAAAAAAACTGAAAAAAAAAGATTGCGTTTTCCAGTCACAACAGGGCCACAACACAGTTGAATTCACATTGAGTGTGATTGCCTACAAAAGACCTATTAAAGACCAAGCCCATTCAAATCCCAGTATTACTTAGAGAGGGGAGATGAAGGCCTATCTGTAGCTTAGTAACCATGACCAAGTAATGAATATTAGGAGAGTTAGAGTCAGTTTTCTTCAGGGCTGCAGCTCCTGGAAGTCTACCTTCTGTCTTTTTCATATTTTCCTCATCAAATCTCCAGCTTTACTGTAGTCTCTAAAATTATGGCCTTGGCGGCTGTGGAAAGGGGAAGTTAAGGTATTCAAAAGCACTAAGGATGAGCTTGGAATGCCTCAAATTTTCTGTTCTCCTTCCATTGTCACTGACTGGTCTTCATGCATATCCTAAAAAGTTCTACTGCAATCAAACTGATTTGATTTAGATCTTGATAAAGAAGAAACATCCCAATTCAAGAGCATTTGTCAAAAGTAGTCGGTGATCATCTTAACATGACATCTGCCTGAGGCTGAGAAAACACTACATAGAGCAAACAGGGTTTGACCATCAATGTAATAAGATATTGGGAATGAGACATTCATAATGAACATAGAAATTTATGATGTATATCTGAAAAGTTGCATAGGCAAGGTTGTTTTATGCACAGAGAATGTTTAAAAGATCTCCAATCTTTCACCTTTGGGTTATTTAGAGGGCCCCAAAAGAATAAGAAGATAAAGCTAAGAAAGAATTATTATAAACTCCTTGAGTAACAAGGGTCATCTCTCTATCTCTGTCTATCTGTCTTTGTCTATCTTCTATCAATCAATTGATCGATCTATTATTTATCTATCTCTCCTGAAAGAGAAACACAGATAAACATAGTTTTAGGAAATAAAGACTTTATCTCTATAATCACAAGGCTCATACCTCCAACAAACACACACACA
>NW_004953578.1:0-1328 GCF_000317375.1 Microtus ochrogaster
CTGTTGCTGTCTCTCTGTCTGTGTATTTTAACCTCCAGCCCCCTTGCCCGAAGCTCGCGAACTGGGTAACAGCACACAGAGCGCAGACAAGGGGGCGCGGTGCGTGGCAGGTACATGAACATCTTTTCAGAAATATTTACTATTTGCATCTTTAGAAATTGAAAACATCACTCAGTGCAGTGGTCACACTACTGCTTTTGCTTCTGCTCTTTCCTCACTTATGAGAGGTACAGAATGCCCAGAAATTGGCAGAATCTTCTTATCCAGGATATTATTCTTCTCATGGTAGTGGAAAGAAGAGGGATTGGATAACGTCCTGATCATGCTTAGAAAAATGCCTGGGACAGGATAGGTGAAAGTCTGAGTTGTGTGCTCCTGGATTTCACCTTTCCATAGAAGTCACAGAGTGAATGCTTCATTGACTCCTGGAGGAAGCTAAACATGCATTAAACCAGAAACAATAGTCCAAGGTTATTTTTCAAGAATACTGTCTTTCTCGTGATCTTTCTAAAAGCATTCTTCATATCCTTATTCCTGAGGCTGAATATGATGGGGCTGAGGAAAGGGGTAATGATGGTATAAGGAACTGCTATAAGGGAATCATCTCCCCCGGAGGCTTCTGGCTTCAGATAAGCAATGGATGCAAACCCAAAGTGGATGATGACCACAGTGAGGTGTGAGGCACAGGTGGAAAATGCCTTTTGCTTTCCCTCAGCTGAAGGGATCTTGAGCACAGAAGAGAGGATGAAGACATAAGTCAAGGAGATGAGCAAGAATGTGCCCACTAAGCCTAACATCGACATTAACGTTACAATGAATTCTGTGAGGTCACTGTCTATGCAGGACAGTCGCACAACTGCCCTCATGTTGCAGAAGAAGTGTCTGATGAGGTTGGGTATGCAGAAAGACACCCTGAATGTTAGTGCAATTTGTATAAAAGAGACCAAGAAGCCTCCAGCCCAAGCAGAGGCCACAAGTTGTCCACATGCAACATTGGTCATAAGAAGAGGATATCGGAGGGGGTTGCAGATGGCCAGGAAGCGGTCATACCCCATCAAGGTGAGAATGACACAATTTGTTCCACCAAGGCCCAGGAAAAAGCACATCTGCAAGCCGCAGCCAGTGACCGAAATGCGTCTGTCCCTGTCCAGAAGGTCTGCCAGCATCTTGGGGATGATAGTCAGGGTATAACAGGTCTCAGAGAAGGAGAGTGCACTGAGGAAGAGGTACATAGGGGTGTGGAGAGATCTGTCCACCCACGTCAATCCCATGATGGTCAGGTTGCCCGCAAGAGTGAGAAGATAGAGGGAGAAGAAGGCCACAAAGAG
>NW_004953579.1:0-1328 GCF_000317375.1 Microtus ochrogaster
TCACTACGTAGCCTCTGCTGGCCTGTAACTCTCTATGTAGACCAGGCTGGACTTGACTCATCCAGATCCGCCTACCTCTCTGCCTATCAATTGTTAAGATTAAGGCATGTGTTTGGCCAGAATCTGCATTTTATTTTTTTTGGTTTTTCGAGATAGGGTTTTTGTAGCTTTTTTGGTGCCTGTCCCGGAACTAGCTCCTGTAGACCAGGCTGGCCTCGAACTCCCAGAGATCCGCGCGGCTGCCTCTGCCTCCCGAGTGCTGGGATTAAAGGCGTGAGCCACCACTGCCCGGCTCAGAATCTGTATTTTAAAGTACATTTTAAGGGTGCACCATTATTATAGATTCCAAATAAAAATTTCCCATGGGCTCTACCAGGCGCTAAGAGCCCTTTCCTTTGTTTTTATGAGCACTCTGAAAGGACTGCTGGTCACATTCTGCACCTGGCCCATGAATCAATTTGGGTTCCTTCTGTCTTATAGAGAATGGAATATTAGCAAACGGACAGTTTGCCTTCTACTGTCAAACACAGAGGGCACAGGTACATTCTACATCTCATGGAGAAAACTGTGCGCTATCAGGTGCAGCTTTATCCTGTTTTTCTTGGGCCACACTGGAAACATTCAGCGTTCCAGAATGCATTCCTTTCTCCGTAACAGGAGCATTGGTTCCAGTCCCCATGGTTCTGGGGCGCAGATAGACGCAGGTAGGAGGGAACCCCTTGGCTTTCAAAAGGCAGGAGGTTACCATCCGAGCCAGCCCGTGCAGGGGAGGCCGCCGCGTGACGTCAGGGGCCCGCCAGGGAAGTGTCCTCCGGTATCCCGGACCCTGAGTCGCCGCCTCCATGCAGAGGCCGCCGTGGGGTGACGGAAGGAGGAGAAGCAGGACCGGTGACGCCCGCTCGCACCCAGCCAGCGGCGGCAGAAAGATCGAGAAGCGGCTCCGCCCGCAGCGGGGCGTCGGGAGGACTGGAACGTGACCTTGTTTGGGCGTTGCTAGGAGACGAGGCTGGCACGCACGCGCGCGACCCTCTCTCTTCCACCCCCCCCCGCACCGGGCAGGCGCGGCGCGAGGGGCGGAGCCGCGGCCGGTGGCGAGGCTGGGCGAGCACCGTTAGCGGGGCTGGCGCGCGGCGTCGGCCTGGCCGCCGTCAGGCCTCGCCGCTGCGCGGGGGACGGACACTCCCCGGCGGCTGACAGCCGCGGAGGAGGGACGACGGGGGACCGTCAGCCAGGTGAGTGGCGCGGGGGTCACGCCCTGGGGACGGTCAGGGGCGGGATGCACCACTGCCGGGGCCGCTGGGCGGGCGAGCCGGGACCGCTGGGCGGGC
>NW_004953580.1:0-1327 GCF_000317375.1 Microtus ochrogaster
TTATTAACATAACTCCTCATCTTAACCCATCCTCTTGGGATTCATGGCTCTGGCCCAGAGGACATTTTGACTATTTCCACATTACCTTAAATCCCGGCCCTGATTAAAGTTTCATGACAAGGACATTCACAGACTCCGAGGGAAACTCCTGAAATCTCTGGATAAGAATTAGTGGAATGGGAAGTGAGATGAGGCCTCGTCCTCATGGACCAAGGGCTGGCATCCAGGACCTTATGACACCACTGGCTGTGTGACGCAGTCAGTAGCATCCTCAGTGCAGCAGACCGAGCACCATGCCTCATCCTCCCCTAGCTTTGACACCTCATGATTGTAAAACACATTTAAAAATGTCTCCATAGAGAGAAATTGCAGTTTATTTAGACACAAGAAGCCTGGACTGATGACATCCAGTATCTCTTAGCTCTGTACATCTGTGATTCTACTGTACACAATGGTTTTTAAATGTGCAGTGATGTAAAAATTAAATAAAAAGTAAAACAAACAACACTTTTTAATATCTATTTTTAAAGAATAGAAATTAAGGAGTCTTGATCTCTCAAGATATTCAGCATATACATTATTATTACTTTTAATTTAGGTTCTTTATTTTCTCGTCCAAATGAATGGATGTGATCAAAGTTATACAACATCTAGGTTGTTGAAGACTTATAACAATTCTGATTGCTTTGTTAAAATAAATAAAGCATGATAATTACAGTGGCACTATTATCTTAACATGAAGCTATAACTTCATGTCACTTATATTTTATTTTATTTTTGCATATATGTATATATGTGGAGATAAGAGGATAACCTATAGGAGTCAGTTTCTCCTTCCATGTGGGTCCCAGGTATCACACTTATGTCTTCACACTTGGTGATAAGCACTTCTACCCACTCAGTCATCTCACCAGCTGGTTAATTTTTTATTTTTTGTTGTTAGGCATGGGGAGAAGCTGGAATCCCAACATATATATGGCTTTTTATAAAGGAAATATTTCTTTCCAGACAGTTCAACACTCCAGAGTTTGAGCCTAGGCTCTGGGATAGCAGAGAAATATCTCAAGACCCTTCAGAAATCCAGGAAGTGGTTGAATGAGAATGTCCCTCACAAGTTCATATATTTACATGTACATATACATTTGCATCCAGTTGATGAACTGTTTGGGAAGGGTTAGGGGGTGTGGCCTTGTTGGAGTAGATGAGGCCTTGCTGGGGGAGATGTGTCATTGGGAGTAGGCTATTGGAAATAGGCTTTGAGGTGTCAAAAGCACATGCTGGGACCAGTCTCTCTCTCTCTCTCTCTCTCTCTCTCTCTCTCTCTCTC
>NW_004953581.1:0-1327 GCF_000317375.1 Microtus ochrogaster
TGCATTCCGTAATCTCTGCATGAGTTCTACATACCTTGACTCTGGTGTCCATTTGTATGCACAGTCTAAGGTGGAAGCCTCAATCAGGAATGGCCACCCTCCTGTCTTAGTTTTCTTCCATTTGCTTAAAGGGATGCCTTGTATTTTCTTCAGGGGTGTGCCAGTCTCTGAAGCAGAGTGGACTGTTCTGGAGATAATGTCTTCATAGCTGGTGTATGTAGAGGGAGAAGATTCATCGTGTGATCGGCCTGTAGCTGTGACCCAATGAGCATACCTCTATCGATTTAAAGATAGGAACAGCATCGCATTCTTGAATTCCCAAAGAGAATGCTGATTTGGAATCTGTAGCACCAACAGGACTTTTCATTTAATGAGACATGAGGAAGGTACAGAAGTCTGAGGTGTTTGTGCATGAGTGATACACATCTGTAGCTTGCATGTTACATCCTGGTGACCTCAACCTCGACACAGGTGTGTGGTCTTAAATTATCTCTAGATTCAACTAAGCCATGATTTAAAAAATTGGAGCTAAGTGTAACTAGACAGGAGTGGACCATCGTTCTCAAGAGTGTGGAGATCCTTTCCTATGAGATCGTGGAATCTTGTCTTGCCTCACCTCACCCACTCCTAACCCTCTTCCCTGGGCAAGCAGAGCCACCTCCATTGCGATGCTTTTGAGTGTTGCATCTTCAACTTTTACTGGACTCCCTTTTTATATCTCAAAGGATTCAGTGTTTCTTTACCAGGTAAAGTCAGGCTGTTATTGGATTGGCATAGCCAGCTTGTTTAAAACATGGCATGAGCATTTTGTGAGTAGTTGGCATCAAACACATCTCACTGTGTAGAGTTCCCCCTATTTAGCTTTCAATGTTTTCATAAACTACCTTCATCTCCTGATTTGGGGGGGGGGGAGGTCTTCCCAGTTCCTCCCTCAACAGAGCACCCACCAAATCTGACTCATTAAACCCAAACAGCAGGTGTGGTTGGTTTGCTTTCAGATGAAGAAACTAAGGGGAAATTTTGTCCCTTGCTTCCAGGCTGCTCATGTCTCAAAGGATCAGCATAGCCACACGGAGTTCATATGGTCATACCACTGGATGTGACCACTGGAGACAGTGTATGACGTGCTGGTGGATTGCTGCAATGAAACCATTGAAGTGGGTGTAGCTTCAATGCTATGGGTTCTGGCTTCTGTTAAACTTGAAGATGAAGCCTCAGTTTTGGGTAGCTCTCAGCTTAGCATGTGCTATGACATTACTGATCTTCATGTTCTGAAGGTTTTGGAAGGTACACCTCAGTGGCTTTCTCTAAGGACACATGTAGTTCT
>NW_004953582.1:0-1326 GCF_000317375.1 Microtus ochrogaster
AGACTCGCCTCTAGACTTCTTCAGCAGCACAAGGACATGCTGTACCTGTGAACATCCATGCTGGTGTTCTAGGTCCTCTACCCTCCTCTCCTACCCTAAACTCCCTTTAGTTCAGAAGCCTCCCTCCCCCAGGTTCTCATTCTCTTTCTAAACCTAGCTCTGTCTCCTCCTGTCTCTCTGTTCCTCTCCCTCTCTCTGTGTCTTCTCCTCTGTCTCTCCCTCTGCCTCGCTGCTCTGTTTCTGCTTCTCTCATAGTCAGGAGCGGGTGGCTACGTTCAGTCAACATCTCTTTCTGCTCTGGTGATTCGATGTGTCTCTATCTGTTCTATCTCTGATAGCTATAATAGAATCTTGCTCTTTAAACAAACCACCAAAAGATCATGTCTTCAGTTTGCACAATACCAAGAAACAGTTTAAAATATTTTCATAACGCATTTTAATGGAAAACTATTATAAACTTATATGCAGAATTCAATATATACTGTGTCAATTTTCAGAGAAATATTTAACATTAAATTTTCTATATTTTGTAAAATATTCTTGACAGATTGTCACTTGATGTCAGTAGCTCCTCATAGGTGCTTCAGCAGCAACCAAAAAGAAAAGCAAGAATGATTATCAACAGTACTAAGATCATTGGTGGCATCGTCAGGATGAGCAGTAAACAGAAGCATCATCAGTAGAATCTTATGTAGTGTCATGTCACAATGAATATCTTTGTCTTTGAGAAGTGCTGAGAATGTGGAGTCTTAGTTCATTGGTTTTATTTTCAGATGCTGCTTCTTTGGGGGTGTTTGGTTCCAAAATGATGCTATCCACATAAGTCACAGTGTATGGACACAGAAAAATAGAAACTAATGCCTAACAATTACATTTCTCTGCTTAGCCATTTAGAAGACACAATTTTCACATTAGGAGCGAAATTTATTCCCTCATTCCAGCATAGGGGACAACTGTCAGCCTACCAACTTTACTTGATCGGTTTGGTTGGACTAAACTGATTTTGTTACTTTTATGTGATGTATTTTTCAATATGATTGGAAAAGATGAGCATTTTTTTCTAGGTTTAGGTAATGCCTAAAGAGTCCTATACACAGGACAAAGTTTATTTATCATACGTATTAGTGCCAAAGAGAATTGGATTTCTAGTACAAAAATCTTCATTTATTTTAAGCCATTGCTATAATCTAACTTACCTTGATAAGCTCTTGGTAATTTTAACTGCACAGCACTTGCTAAATAATGTCATATACCCATGCCATCATCAGTGCTAAGAATTTCAGAAGCCATATTGAAGATGTTAGCATGAGCAGTGACATGGTTGTT
>NW_004953583.1:0-1326 GCF_000317375.1 Microtus ochrogaster
CCAACTTTGATGAGACCTGATTTTGAAAATCAGGAGTTCCTGTCTACCACTATAATCCATCAATCTGTCATTGAAACATTCATTCAACAGTGTCAGTTTTTCTTTTACAATGGAGAAATTTTAGAAACTATGGACACTGTGGCTCTTGCCCCACTCAAAATTCCAGGACAATTGGTGGAGTCAATGGTACCACTTCAGTTGCCACCACCATTGCAACCACAACTCATTCAACCACAACTGTAGACAGATCCTCTTGGTATTATATAAACAGAATAGGATTGGAAATGGCCTGACATTGGACAAAAGAAATTCTAGAAATGCACATTTCAGGGTTTAGTAGGATATTTCATGTTTCATATAGGTAATCCACATTCAAAATGACAAGACATTCCCTCTTTGAACTATTTGGTATTCACTATTAACTTACACTGCAAACCTAAAAATGTGGTAAGCATGACTGGAGAGGCTTAATTTTTATAATCAAATAATAGTTATAACAATGCAAAGCTGCTGCTACATACAGCCTTATTGAATCATTCTGTGGCAATTTCTGCCACATTATATTGTGAATAAAATTATTCTATAGAAATTAAATGATTTAAAATTCATATATGAAATGTTTAATGCTTTCAGCCTGCTTTATGGCTGCTTTTTTATTTGATATGCTAATTTGGGAACTTAATTCACATTCAAGTGAAAGACCCTCAGAGAGGACCTTTCCTCTCTGATGAAGACCCCAGAACCAGGACACTCCGAGTCCAGACCACAGGATGCAATTAGCAAGAGGTTTATTGAGTAAACACAGGTACCTGCAGGGGGTCCGAGTCCAGACCACAGGATGCAATTAGCAAGAGGTTTATTGAGTAAACACAGGTACCTGCGGGTGGCAAAGTCTTTCGGAGGACTTGCACACCTGCAGACTGGCGGAAGGTCTCTTTATAGGAAAGAGGGCAGCAAAAGCAGATTACAGAAGCAAATGCGTGGTTAGTGGTCAGCTGGAATGGGGCAAGGGGCATAAATGGTTTTTCCTTTCCCAGCACAGATGTATGGGAACAGATATCCTGTTCCTTTTTTTGGATTTTCCTTTCCCAGCATAGATGTATGGCCACAGACATCCTGTCGTATAGATTGTCCTATTTTATAGATAGATATCCTGCTTTGCAGCCAGGGACCCATCAAAAGCCTTGTGAAATGACGTTACAGCAGCTAAGCTGGGATCTTTCGTAGGGGAAATTGTTTCTTTTGTGAACTGCTGATATTCTAAGTTGGGCACATGTGCTGACTATAGGCATCCTGTTTCCCTAAGCAAACGGGATGTTCTCATGA
>NW_004953584.1:0-1326 GCF_000317375.1 Microtus ochrogaster
CTCCCAGGAACCACTTAGAACTGTTGAGTTCTCCTCAGCTCTACATGGCCTGTAGCCATGGGGTGAACACATACAAGGGTAGGTAGGTAGACAAGCTTGGTCTGAAAGAGGTTGAGGATTTATGACACAAAGATTCAAATATTCTCTGGTTCTAGGAAGCCTAGCTGTGAATGAAAATAAGGTTGAGATGGGAGATGGAGACTTGGTGGAAATTCAATAGCAATGTAGTGATATTTGTAAAACTAGGGAAGAATAATATCCAGTAACATTCAGCTGATGAGTTATTTATAGTGAGGCTAACAAAATCATGGAATTAAATGACAGATGACATATTAGTCTAGTGCTAAACACTAAGCCATATTTATTTACATGTTTTTACGGGATATATTATAAATAAAATTCTAAATAGGAGTTTGAAAGTAAAGTTCTGTTTTAAAACTGTAACTGAAATCACATATTGCTACACAAAATTAGCTTAAGTTGTGTTAGTATTTATAAAAAATAAAATTTTATTATCCTAGATTTTAATACTTAAATTTCTCAAACAGTTCAGCCTACATTTGAAGTTTATAATATGTCTAACATATATTTTAAATCTATTCTAAACACCATGAGACAGGTTTATTTTCTATGCTAAGAGAAATCAGAAGTAGTTGAGGTCTTATTTTTAATTACTGCCCCCTTTTAAAAAAAAGTGATCAGGCGACCAATGAGGGTTATAAATTTAGCAGTTTATGTAGATAATCTAAACTCTCATTCCAAATTAAAGAGACTTATTAGGAAAAAAAATACTTCGCATTTTAAAAAAATTAAAGTCTTTTCATGGAACTATTCTCATGAGTAAAAATTCAAATGGTGGGGACAGCTCGGTAGATGGTTTATTGCACAAGCCACACTGGAAATGGGTGGTTGGTTTGTGGGTATTGTTGGATTTCATCCCCACAAGGGGATGCTTTACTGAAAGAAAATGGTATTTGTTTGAGCTAACGTCCCCAAGTAGGGTAAACTGAGAAGGTCTTTATAGAGGGAACTAAACTTGCATGCTTTTCTGTTCTTGTTTGTTTTCCTTTTAAGATGAGAAAACTAACCTGACATTGCAATTAAATATAAATAAAATATATTCAAGGGGCTGAAGAAATAGCTGCCTGGTTAAGAGCACTTTTGGCCAAGCATGAGTATCTGAGTCTAGATCCCCAAGATCTGAGTCTGACTCTAGATTCCCCAGGATCTGAGTCTAGATTCCCCAGGATCTGAGTCTAGATTCCCCAGGATCTGAGTCTAGATCTCCAGGATCTGAGTCTAGATCTCCAGGATCTGAGTCTAGAT
>NW_004953585.1:0-1326 GCF_000317375.1 Microtus ochrogaster
AATTAAATCATTGTTTGACCCATTAGCTCTAGCTTCTTGTTGGCTAACTCTTACATCTTAATTTAACCCATTTCTATTAATCTGTATATCACCACAAGGTCGTAGCCTACCAGCAAAGTTTCAATATGTTTATCCCCAGTGGCGAATGCATGGTGTTCCCTGACTCTGCCCTCCTTCCTCCCAGCATTCAGTCCGGTCCTCCCCACCTACCTAACTTCTGCCCTATCAACAGACCAAGGCAGTTTCTTTATTCATTAATGGTAATCACGGCACACAGGGGGGACTCCCACATCACCCCCCTTTTCTGTTTAGATAAAAAATAAGGGTTTAACTTTAACATAGTGAAATTACATATAACAAAACAGGTATTTGCAAGAATTACAGTTACTATTTACTTTATCTTTTATCATAACTAAGGAAAACTATAACTATAGCTACCTATCTATGCTTCAACTCCATCAAAGACTCCAGAAGGATATAATATTACCTAAGTAAACTGGATGTGCATTTCAAGCAACTTCCAAAATTCTAGAATTGACAGTGATTGCTACCTGGACAATCACCCAAAGTTCTTCTGTACCATTGGGGCATCCATCTTCAGCCTATAGGCCCATAGTATCCAGCAGACTTCTCGATGAAGCACGAAATTTCAAAGACAGTTCTGATACTTTCTTCTCTTTCCTGTAGAATGTCTAGAAGACTCTTTCAGAGAACAAATGCCACTCAAATACTCCATCTCCCGAAAGAGCCAGAGGTTGCGCTGGCAACATAGCCCAGAAAGCTGCCATTTTTAAATGATTGTGGCTTTTTTCCTGCTACAGTGGAATCAGGAAAATCTCTCTTAAAGGAGCTGCAGCAAACCACCAGCGAACAGCAAGAAGCTGTGTTAAACTCTGTATTTTTTTTTGTCTAGAATTCCTTTTCAAGCCCTCTCAGGTTTTACATGGATTTAGTTGGTCACATGGATGCAAGAACCGAACTTATTACTCATTCCAGCTGCCCAGAACTGAAATAATCACACAGAAATTGTATTAACTAAATCACTCCTTAACCCATTAGCTCTAGCTTCTTATTGGCTAACTCTCACATCTTAATTTAACCCATTTCTATTATTCTGTGCATCACCACAAGGTTGTGGCCTACCAGCAAAGTTCCAGCACGTCTATCTACAGCAGCGGATCCATGATGTCCCCTGACTCCACCCTCCTTTGTCCCAGCATTCAGTTCAGTCTTCCCCACCTAGGTTTTGCCCTACCAATGGGCCAAGGAAGTTTCTTTATTCATTAATGGTAATCACAGCACACAGAGGAGACTCCCACATCATAA
>NW_004953586.1:0-1325 GCF_000317375.1 Microtus ochrogaster
CAGAAGACAGCGCTTCATGGCTCCTCCCCACCCTCTCTGGTGCTTCCATTTTTTCTGAACCTTCTTCTGCCCTGTTCCGGGAGCCTTGAGGGAGAAGGGGCTGATACAGATGTCCACTTAGGGCGGAGTCATGTATTGACGTACTCACGCACTCCACGGTCATGTATTCTTTACCTGCTGACCAGTTAGGAGTCTCTGCACTGACTGCTGCCCACCACAGCGCCTATGTGTCTCTGAGGAAGTCTGAAAGACTATTCTAGTCTGGGTGCAGATTTGCCTTTCTGCTTACTTTACCTAAACCAGTGTCAGGGGTTTTGATTTTTGCCGAAGAAATCTATTCACTTCAGAGTTTAGTGAAAGAAAGAGGAATCACCAAGAGTCCCAAGCCTGAGACCTAGTTTCACCACTTTCTGGGGACAGCCAGTCCCTAAAGAAAGAAGCCTTTAGCCGGGCGATGGTGGCGCGCCTTTAATCCCAGCACTCGGGAGGCAGAGGCAGGTGGTGGATCTCTGTGAGTTCGAGACCAGCCTGGTCTACAGAGCTAGTTCCAGGACAGGCTCCAAAGCCACAGAGAAACCCTGTCTCGAAAAACCAATTAAAAAAAAAAAAAAAAAAAAGAATGTCCTGCTGAACAGAGGGAGGAAGGATTATAGGAGCCAGTGGGGTCAAGGACATCACAGAGAGCCCACAGAAACAACTAACTTGGCTCCTAGGAACTCAGAGAGCCTTAACCAACAACCAGAGAGCCTGTGTGGGACCAACCTAAGCTCTCTACATGTGTGTGACAAGTGTATAGCTTGATCTATTTGGGGGACTCCTAACAATGGGAGCAGGGATTGTCCCTAATGCTCTCGCTGGCTCTTGGGAATCAATTCTTCATACTGGGTTGCCTTGCCCAGCCTAGATACAAGGGGATGTGCTTAGTATTATGATAACTTGATGTGTATGTTTTGTTGATACCCATGGGAGATCTTCCCCTTTCTGAACAGAAACAAAGGAGGAGTGAATTGAGCGGGATGGGTAGGAGAGATGGGAGGAGAGAGGGAGGGGAAACTGTGGTCAGGATGCAAAATAAATAAATAAACAAGAAAATAAATAAGTAAAATTTTAAAAAGAATGTTTACTATCTCAACTCTATCAGTCATTACTTATTTACTAATTTGTTTTTTCAGTGGCTCTATTTTTTTTTTTTTTTTTTTGGATTTTTCAAGACAGGGTTTCTCCATAGCTTTTTGGTTCCTGTCCTGGAACTAGCTCTTGTAGACCAGGCTGGCCTTGAACTCACAGAGATCCGCCTGCCTCTGCCTCCCAAGTGCTGGGATTAA
>NW_004953587.1:0-1325 GCF_000317375.1 Microtus ochrogaster
CTTGCTTGCCTCTAGCAAGCAGAGCAGACCCGAGAAATTGCTACTACCAACAAAACATGCTTTCCTCTATTCTTTCCCAAGCTTTCTCAGGCTTTCTGTGGATTCAGTTATCCATGTCTGGGTGCCATTTGTAGTGTAAGACTTTAAGACAATCCTGAAGCCATTTTTGACAATTCTAAATCCTCTCAGCCTCTGTGCCATAGTGCTTCCCCCCCTCCCCTGGGAACCAAGGACCTAACAGCTACACTCACACATACTCAGTTCCTGAACAATTACCCATATACATATGCTTTGGTTCGGTCCCCTGGGAAATGGGGTCAAAATGACCTCTTACCTCATCTGATCTGGCAACAGCTCTGCAGTCAATTATTGGTAACAGCCCTTTCAAATAAGCCAATCAGAATAGTCAAAGAATGACCCCCCTTGCTTCTGTGGCCCCATTAAAAGTAGACTGTACCCGCTATTCGAGGTCCCTTGGCTTCTCTAATGCTGGGGGACCCTGTCATGACAGAATTAATAAAATCCTCATGCTTTTGCATCGGCTGTGTTGTGTGAGATGGTCTCTGGGGGTGACTCCTTCTCGGTGTTTGGATGCTAGAGTCCAACAGTAGCGAGAGGCTGTGGGCAGGCATGCTTTTTGTCCTGCCCAGCTCCTGCATGGATACCTTAACCCTGGAAATAATAACATGGAAACTGAATTCTTTTAAACACTGCCTGGCCCATTATATCTAGCCTCTTCTTGGCTAGCTATCACATTTTGATTAACCCATTTCTCTTAATATGTGTAGAACCACAAGGTGGTGGCTTACCAGGAAATACTCAGCATGTCTGACTTGGCAGTTGGCTCCATGGCATCTGCCCCAGAGAAGGAGGCATGGTGATTGCCTCACTTCCTCCCAGCATTCTGTTCGGTTTACTCTGCCTACCTAATTTTCTGTCCTATCAAAAGGGCAGTTTCTTTATTAACTTTATTGAAATCAACTCAAAACAGAAGACCCTTCCACATCAATAAGAGTTAATAAAAAGCCTGAGCTAATGGGCCAATCAGTTTACAGCATAATATAGGCCTCTGTGTGGTTTCCTTGGGACATAACTATTCTGGGAACCAGGCAGGACAGAAACCCTGACAAAAAATGGTGCCCAACATGTAGAAAACTCCATCCAAAGAAAACCCAAGAGAGTCTGGAGAGTATTCTAGGCCCAAAATAACAGTATTACAAATGGTTTCTTGGTAGCAGCAGATTTCTCGGGTCTGATCTACTTGCTAGAGGCAAGCACATGCTCTCATTTAAGAAAACCTTCCTGACTCAGCTTTAGCTGCAAAA
>NW_004953588.1:0-1325 GCF_000317375.1 Microtus ochrogaster
AAAAAAAAAAAAAAAAGCTGATTAAGATACTGTATTTGATCTTCCTCTATCTAAATAAAGTATGAAAATATAACCACATACACTTACTCATATTTTATTTCTCAGAGAAGCAGATTTTGATGTATTAATATATAATGAAGTACATTGATGAAATTAAAATAAGTAAATTGAGACTAGTCTATCAGTAATTACATATTTTTGATAATATACTAAATGGGATAAAGTAATTTAGAATTAATTAACTTGCAATTAAATTATTAAACAGGCTATTATTATTCTAATAAGGAGACAAAACTAAGCCTCTTTGTATTTTATTAAATTATATGTACATTAGAACAAAAACTGTTTAAAATGCAGCTTTAATATTCATTCTTTAATTCCTACTGTCTTGTAGTATCCCATTATCTACTAAATAAAGTTGAACATGAAGTTGAATAATCAATCTTGCAGTGATGTGGACCTGATAACATATCTAATACAGGTGTTACTAGCATTTTTAAAAACACCAAGAGTGAAATCAGATGCATAATACTCAATGAGGTAGGGATAAATTTTATCACAAAACTAGGGGAAGATTATAAAAACTTATATTCGTTATCCAACTTTTTTCTCCAATGAATTCACTATGGTAGAACAGAAGTTAACAAAATAATCCTGGTGATTCTGAACTAAACAAAATTCTATCTCTACCCATAGTTCTTATCTCAGAGCAAGTGGTTTTCCACATTTTAGATAAATAATTCTCATTGGGAGAAACTATGCTGGAAAGGGAACTGAAAACTATACTTCTTAAGCTTTGATGCACAGTGTAACAGTATCTTTAGAGAGTCTGAGATGGAAGTGAACAACAATAGGAAATTGTATTTAAAGGACACAAGAGTCATTGGATTTTGAGGGTAATGCTTCTGGAGGGTGTGGATGAGAATCTGGCGGTTGCTCTGAAGTACAGGTAGAAGAATTTGACTTATCCATTCATTAATAATAATGAGAATTTTGGTGAACAAAATTAATCTATAAGACCAAGTTGAAAGGAGTTATTTAGTAACTGATTCTCAAGGAAGACACAATAAGATTGGGAATGTTTGTGGTTATTAATGTCATGGCTTATGAGGACTACTGTTTGAGCTTTGAATAAAGCCTGTACTTTTCTTGATGACAATTTCGTTGACCAAAGAGAACTAGAGGGCATTGAAGGACTGTAGGAACCAGAGAGGTTAAGGACACCTGCAGAACCTGGACTATCAACTAATCAAGACTGAAGCAGCAATAGCCTAGACTGCTTGGCACATGGTAGTTCCTCTGCAAACAGAGTATGATTGCTAGCC
>NW_004953589.1:0-1324 GCF_000317375.1 Microtus ochrogaster
GCTCAAAGACACGCAAGAAAACCAAGAGAAACAAGAAAAAGCAATCAAACAGGTTAGAGAAGCGGTTCAAGACTTGAAGAATGAAATGGAAGCAATGAAGAAAACACAAACCGAGGGAAGGATGGAGATGGAAATTCCAGTAAGTGAATTTTTAGATACAGGGTTTCTCTGTAGCATTGGAGCCTGTCCTGGAACTAGTTCTTGTAGACCAGGGTGGCCTTGTACACACAGAGATCCACCTGCCTCTGCTTCTCAAGTACTGGGATTAAAGGTGTGTACCACCATCATTTAAAAAAATCTTGCATTGTATGTTTGTCCACCTGAACTAGTCATTGAAAGGCGCCGCTTGGTTGTCCATCTCATCAATTAGGAGACAGAAACACTAACACCCACTTCCTTTAAACAGATTCAGTCAACCTAATGGTGTCCCTTACAATTTGTAAGCATAGTCTCTGGTTTATATTGGTCCTAGTCCCACTACTATTTGTAAATATTAATATTTTTCTTGTACATAACTTAATCCTCTCTTAATTATTTCTCCTGCCTTTGCTCTTTATATCTTAAGTTAACATTTAACATTCCTCTAAAGCTCCTAGACTATGAGAATCATACTATATGAACAATACATATTACCTGAGTTTATGTTGCATACATATTTCAATCATGGATTTTCAGTGGGGTCAATAAGCTTTCTGATGTACTTCGGGGTCACTCGGTTCTCTCTGTGAATTTAAAAAAAGAAGAGCACCAGGCTATATATTTATACATATTTATCCTGTATCTACAGTATTGACCAACATTCGTTAGGTTACAAATGAATGGATAACATAGCTATCTTTATATTTCAAGCTCTACTGCCCTACTACTTTATTTGGTTAAAAAACAGAAAAACAAAAAACAGTGTTAATATACATTACTTACTCAAAAGCTGAGTTTCTTCTTCCTTGATGCTGAAGTTAGGACCAGAAACAAGTGAATCCTTGAGGCAAATCTAGGAATCCAGACTATGGTGGAATAATAAGTACAATGACATTTATTTCTTACTATTAAAAATAAATTAAAGACGAGCAGTGGTTTTGTATGCCTTTAATCCCAGCACTCCTGAGGCAGAGGCAGGCAGATCTCTGTGAATTTGAGGCCACCCTGGTCTACAAGAGCTAGTTCCAGTTTCCAAAGCAACACAGAGAAACCCTGTCTCAAAACAACCAATAATAATAATAAGTAACATTTAACTTTTAATAAAATAACTCACATCTTCCCAATCACTAAAATTAAGGCATCTTGTTAGTATATTACATGCTAACATAACAGGGTACTAAGTATC
>NW_004953590.1:0-1324 GCF_000317375.1 Microtus ochrogaster
ATCCTACCTACAGGAATCCTCAGATGAGCCTGAGCCTGCATTGAGCTCCTGCCTTATTGTTCTCTCTAGTGCTGGGATTAAAGGCACATCCTCCCCAATGCAGGGATCAAAGGTGTGCTGGAATCTTTTAAAATGATTCCCTTTCAATGGCCTTGAGTCCTGAGTATAAAGGTGTGCACTACCGCTGCTTGGCTTCTAGGGCTAACTAGTGTGGCTGCTTTGCACTTTGATCTTCAGGCAAGCGTTAGTTATTAAAACACAAATAATATACCACTATACATCAGCACTTGGAAGAGGTAAAAATGGACCCCACGGCACTGTGTTGGCTCTAGGTCAGGTTGGGATCTGGGTACTCAGCAGGCCAAGGGGATGAGGGTAAATCAGGAACCAGGCAAGGTACAGAGTGTGCGAGTGGGAAATACAAGGTGGAACTCAGTGACTTTCAGGAAAAAGAGGAAATCCTTGCTGGGTGTGGAGGAACTGGGCTGTTACAGCCCAGGCAGGGGAAAGGAAGTATTCTTGCATTATACAGAGCTGTTGTGGGTTCCAGAGACTGAGCAGGGTGAAGACACTGTCCCCATGAGGTGGGACAGTCTAGGGTGCATTCAAGGTCCCTTTGGGTTGAAGAAGGTTTCTGTCCATGGGGCCGACTTGAATGTGGTGTTAAAGCCCCAGGGAAGCCAAGGGGCAGCTCTTCAGGAATCAGGAGTAGGCATCTCAGCACAAGATGAGACATGGAGACTTTACTGTAGAGGTTAGCTCAGCCTGAGAGTCAGAACCTCAACACCATGAGGAGCTTGACTTCTCCAATGGCCTGGTTCCTCTTTTCCGTTCCTTCCTGTTCCCCCCACCCCAACTTGGTATCGTTATGATTGCACGATGGTCCTGGGTGCATTCTCCACCTGCGATTCTCCCTTTGCAGGTCAGGGGACTGGACGTCTTGCTGCATGCTCAGGGCAGCTTCTGTTACTGCCTCTCATCCCTACCTGGAATCGGGATAATTTGCTGCCGCCTTTGTTTCTTGTTCAAGGCCTATTTTACAGAAGGGGGACACTCATCTTCTGAGGGCAGGGGAAGATTTTCAGAAAACATTTATGTTAACATGAACCTCAAAAATAACTTTGACTCCACCGACATCAATGTAGACTCTCCTCCAGGTAAGACGTCTTTCTGTTGTTCCTAGTTAGTGATGAAGTAAAGGACGAAGACAGATGACCTTAGTTTCTCACCGTGCCTGTGGGTCACTGGAGTCACAACCAAGTGTGCTGCCTGTAGACAGATGTGAAAGGTTGTGGGATTGTACAGTGGAAAAGAGAAGGTGTTG
>NW_004953591.1:0-1324 GCF_000317375.1 Microtus ochrogaster
CTCTGTGGCTTTGGAGCCTGTCCTGGCACTAGCTCTGTAGACCAGGCTGGTCTCGAACTCACAGAGATCCACCTGCCTCTGCCTCCCAAGTGCTGGGACCGGCTTCCCTTCTTGATGATCTATAAGGTAGAAGATAAAATAAACTCCTCCCTCCTCAAGTTGCTTTGGGTGATGGTCTTTATCACAGCAATAGAAATCTAAGACATAAGCTATATTGCATGGCAAGGTGGCCTTGTCTGTTTTTATTTTGTTTTGTGAAACAAGGTCTCTCTATATCAGTGGTTCCCAAACTTCCTAATGCTGCAACCTTTATGTTAGGTGTATGAAGGGCCCACAGTTCTCGAATGTTATATTAGACATCTGTCCCTGTAGCTCAGCAAGCCTGGCCCTCCTAGATGAATTCAAACAGAAAAACATGCCAGGGATACCCTGTGACTCTTTCAGGTCGGGGTCCCTTCAGATGCCTCAGGCACTGGAGAGATTTCCACACTGCTGGCACCCCTCTTCCTTTTCTCTTCTTTTCAGGGTGTTTCGAGATAGAGTTTTTCTGTGGAACAGCCCTGGCTATCCTGGAACTAGCTGTGTAGACCAGGCTGACCTCACACCCACAGAGATTCGCCTCTCTCTGCCTCCCAAGGGCTGGGATTAAAGGTGGGCGCCACCACCGCCCAGCAGGCACCCCTCTGTCTAACCTCCCTCCTCTTTCTGCTTTATTCTCGTTGGCAGGTGTGCAAGGGGCTGGCCACTGAACTCATGAACATGGAGGGTATGTGCTCTAAATTGAACACAAAAGTGCCAGGGACTGCCTGTGCCAAACCTAGGGGTGCAGATTTCAGGATTAGGGTGTAGCTTTGAGGTATTCGGCATGGGCAAGACCTTGGCCTGATCTCCCAACACTGGAGAAAAAATGCTTCAAAGCAGGCATGTGGTAGCGATGGATTCTACCCGTTAGGAGGGCCAAGGGCCACACACGTGGTTGACTGCAAAAGTGGATAGGATGCCACCACTTGTGTCTCACCCCCAGTAGGGGCTCTACTCCCCTCAGGAAGCACAGTATAAACCCCAAACAGTGGTGGTGCACACCTTTAATCCCAGCACTTGGGAGGCAGAGGCAGGTGAATCTCTAAATTCGCAGCCAGTCTGGTCTACAGTTCCAGGTACAGCCAGGGCTATGCAGAGAAACCCTGTCTCGAAAAACCAAAACAAACAAACCAACCCCAAAACACAAACCAGGCCGGGCGGTGGTGGCGCACGCCTTTAATCCCAGCACTCGGGAGGCAGAGGCAGGTGGATCTCTGTGAGTTCGAGACCAGCCTGGTCTACA
>NW_004953592.1:0-1324 GCF_000317375.1 Microtus ochrogaster
AAGAAGAAGAAGAAGAAGAAGAAGAAGAAGAAGAAGAAGAAGAAGAAGAAGAAGAAGAAGAAGAAGAAGAAGAAGAAGAAAATTTTAGTAAGTATGGATGAAAACAGAGACCAGGGGAGGAAGCATGCGGCCAAATGCACTTGGAGATGTACTGATGGAGGAGTCTTGTGTGAAAAGAACATGGCTTTGAAGAAATCAAGCTAGGTGCTAGAGTGATGAGTGTCAGTGAATCTTTCAGGCAATATGCAGACTATTCTGAGTCTTTGTTTATACTATGAAACTTCGTGCCTGGAGATTTCCACTCACTCAAGAAAATGGAGATCCTCCATCACTGCTCGCCCAGGGTTTGCCGCAGCAGGTTTTCAAATCATCTGGTTCTGAGATTAAGACCGGAAGTTCCCAAAAGGATCCTTTCATCCAGCAGCTGTTCTTCGCAAAGCCTGACACCTTTGGGGACATCCGTAAGCACAATTTGGAACAGACCAAACACTGATCTAGCAGAGAGCAAGATCTTCCCCTAGAGGCCACTTAGAAACTAAGTGTCTGTGACAGAGACTGGCTTGAGTTCTGATCTAAGTGTCCTGGCCCATCCTTATTGAAAACTGAGAATGCCTTTGAGCAGGTGTGTGTGCGTGTGTAATGTACATGTGTATATAATATATATTCTATATTATATAGAGAGATTATTATACACAAATAAATATATTAGAAAATGTAAAGTATATATAATATATAACAAGCCTGAGTTCCCTCATTTGACAAGAAGATAAAAACAACCCAGGTTATAGTCTCTGCTTCCCAGGAATGCCAGATAAGGCCCTTGGCTGGCATGTCTAAGATGGTGACTGATGGCCGCTGTTTGGCTGTAGAGCCACCCCATGGCTACTTTTGGAATTTGGTGATTCATTGCTATAAAAAAATCCATTCTTTCTCACCTAGTTCAGAGAAGGGAAAAGAGATGAAAATAACAAATCCTTGTACACACAGTGCCTTTCTGTCTGTATGGTTCTTGCCTGTGGTTTCTATTTGTTCACCTGCAAATGAGCAATACAGTTGGTGGGTCAATGGCAGGTGCCATCTTCAAATTACTTGGATATTGAAAATATATTTTATTTCATAGTTTCTGTTTTACTCAAGGCCCTAAAACTTCTCCGAATAGAAATAACAAGTGTTTAAGATAGAAGTGTCTTCCTACTCTTTTTCAAATCATGCCATTCTCTCTTTTAGGAGCTACAGTAGTGAAAACAGCTTGGTATTGGCATAAAAACAGAGAAGTCGACCAATGGAATCGAATAGAAGACCCTGACTTTAACCCACAAACCTA
>NW_004953593.1:0-1323 GCF_000317375.1 Microtus ochrogaster
AGATGCTCAGTACCAATTGAGAATTCACCTCTAGAATATGATTACCAGCTCAAAGGTATCACCTGTCCACCATAAAGTCCCTCTAAACAGTGATACACACACACACACACACACACACACACACACACACACACACACACACTTAACATTTGTAGCACAAATAATAAAAACACAGAGGCAGTGTAGTGGCATTTCATTTGTATTTTAATGAATACAACTTGCCTGAGGATCAGAAAAGTAAAAGCCACATTGTCCAGCCTTATAGACCAGGCAGAAATGGCACACAACTTTAATCCCAATATCCACACTGACATATACCTTTAATCCCAGTAGCCACATTAGCTTGTCATAGAAACCAGACAGTAGTGGTGCTTACCCTTAATCCCAGATTAAGGGTAAGAGAGGATTATTAAACAGGAAGGAACAACTCTCAGTCTCAGTCTCATTCTGAAATTCCTAGAAGCAATATTACCATTTCAGATTGAGGGAGTAGAGGTAAGAACCAGTAGCTGGCTGTTTTGTTATTCTGACCTTCAGGTTGAATCCCAAATTCTATCTCTGAGTTTTTATTAATAGTGCTTCAAGACAGATATTTGGGTTCAAGATGAGGACCAGAAAACAAACCAGCCAATTAACTAGAGAGCTCTTACCTCTACAAAATCTTCAGACTGAAAGGAGAGCAAGTTCCTATCTCATTCCTTCTTATATTCCTCTCTAGTGCTGGTATTAAAGGCATGCACTTGCCACCGCTCAGCCTCTATGGCTAACTAGTGTGGATGCTGGGATTAAAAGTATAGCCACCACAGCCTGGCTTGTATAACTTACTAATGTGGCTAGCTTTACACACTGATTTTTGGCAGACTTTATTTGTTAGGTTATAAGCAAAATATCATCATAAATATTGACTAGCAAAGATAGTCTAGTATTTGAAATATTCATCTATGAATTTCTGAGTGTGAATTCACTCTTAAGATATTCATTGTCTTTTTACTTTCCTGGATTTTGCAGTTACTCCAATGTAGGCTCAGCATTCTTACTGAAGTAGAGATGGAAGGAGTATTAAAAGCTCATAGGATCACAGACTGTACTATCTTCGAGAAAGTCAGTTTCAGCCATGAGATTTCAGCAAAATGACTGCCTATACATGAACTGATATGGACAACAACAATAGATGTGCCAAAGCAAATGGAGGAAAGACTACAAACAAGGACTCAACCCTCTCAAAAGAACTGTAAGTAACAAAGGAATACTGAGAATGGAAGGAAGTCTTCCCAAGAGAAGAGCACAACTGGTTGTCCAATACCAAGTAATTCCGCAAACATA
>NW_004953594.1:0-1323 GCF_000317375.1 Microtus ochrogaster
TCTGTGAGTTCGAGGCCAGCCTGGTTTACAAGAGCTAGTTCCAGGACAGGCTCCAAAGCTACAAAAAAACCCTGTCATGAAAAGCAAAAAAAAAAAAATTACACCGTGTGTTTGTTTACAGGTATGCCACAGATGCACATGGTGGGGTGGGGAGGGTCAGGGTATCAGTTCTCTCCTGCTGTGTGGGTTCCAGAGATCAAGCTCAAGTTATCAGCTTTGGCAGCAAGTGTCTATCCATTGAGCCTTTTCTTTTGTTCTTTTGAGACAGTGTTTCTATGTGTAGACCAGGCTGGCTTCGAACTCACAGAGATCTGCCTGCCTCTGCCTTCCTAGTGCTGTGTGTATATACACAGATACCATGAGAATAATTATTTAAAAATAAACGAATAAAATGTATTTTTTTTTTGTTTGGTTTTTTTCAAGATAGGGTTTCTCTGTAGCTTTGGATCCTGTCCTGGAACTCGCTCTGTAGAACAGACTGGCCTTGAACTCGCAGAGATCCACCTGCCTCTACCTCCTGAGTGCTGGGATTAAAGACGTACACTACCATTATCCAGCTAAGAGATGTGTTTTTTTAATGTATGTAAACCATAAGACTGGGCTGGAGAGATGGCTCAGTAGATAAAGGCTTCTGCCTTCAAACCTCTGGAGCCCAGTGGTGGAAGGAGAGAACTGACTCCCCAAGTTGTCCTGTGACTACACACATATGTACATACACATACATAAGAATACGTTTAAAAACTGTAGGCAGGGTGCGGTGTCTCACATCTTCAAGCCCACCCTGGTCTACAAAGTGAGTTCCAAGACAGGGCTACACTGAGAAGCCTGCCTGCCACTGTCCTTAAGGGATGTCCCTACTTTAACACGAGGTTATTTGTATAGCAAAAGCCCCTGTGACATCCTGTAATCCCAGTGTCTGGGAGACAAAGGATTGAAAGTTCAAGACCAGTCTGGGCTTTTTAGCAAGATGCTGTCTCAAAAGATTTTTTTTTTTAAAGATTTATTTATTGTGTATACAACATTCTGCCTCCATGTATGCCTCCATGCTAGAAGAAGGCGTCAGATCTCATTACAGATGGTTGTGAGCCACCATGTGGTTACTGGGAATTGAACTCATGACCTCTGGAAGAGCAGCCAGCGCTCTTAACCAGCCCAGATTTTTTTTTTTTTTAATCTAGGAATTTGAGGCCAGCTTGATCTATAAAGTGAGTTCCAGGACAGCCAGGACTGTTACACAAAGAAACTGTGTCTTTAAAAAACAACAAAGCCGGGCGGTGGTGGCGCACGCCTTTAATCCCAGCACTCGGGAGGCAGAGGCAGGTG
>NW_004953595.1:0-1323 GCF_000317375.1 Microtus ochrogaster
TCAGAAAAGCAAAGCAGCCAGCCACTGGCTCTTACCTCTACCTCAGTCCAAAATGGCCATCCTGCCTCCAGGACTCTCAGAATGAGACTGAGACTGAAGGCTGTCTCCTCCTGTTTTATATTCCTCTCTAGATCAGGAATTAAAGGTTGTGTCACTGGGATTAAAGGAATGTTCCCTGCATAATTCTTGTACTATTGCTGTCCAACATGTCTGGATATGGGCAGATGGACTCCCAAATGAGCACAGTAACAACCATAGGGGCAGATGGAAATGCCTTATGTTGTGTATTTTGAAAATATTTTTATTTTGAAAAAGGGTTTCAATATGTTGAACTGATTGTCCTAAAATTCCCTCATAGCCCAGCATGTCCAAAACACAGTCCTTTTGTCTAATGTCTTGACATTACAGTGGTATGCAACTACTCCCTGACCTGGAAAAACTGGTACCAGTTCTTCCTTCATTTGTTGTTTTAAACCAATCGAACATCATCATCCAAGTGATGATCCTTGCAATGTCCTCTCTGACCACCAGGAGGCAGGAGAGCCATGAGAATACTATTTGCCTGGCCTCTACAGCTGGGCAGAGGAGCTGTGCCTGGTGCTTCCACAGACACCTGAGAGCATTACCGAGTTCCTGCTGTAAACACATCTCTGTGAAGTGTGCACCTCTGCTGAAGCACAAAACACTTTGCCAACGCGTTTTTAGACACTATGTAACCCTCTTACCAGGTTTTAGACACTATGTAACCCTCTTACCATTGGAAAGCTTCATCATCAAATGATTTTTATACAAACAAATTTACCTTTTACCAGTTTGGTAAACTTGCATAAGAGGTAAGCAACAATCCACACTTGAAGGATGAAAATAATTCTTTCACTGGAAAAATTTGTCTCATGATCCTTTATGTTAATCCTTGCCTGGTCTCTGCTCCCTGAAACCCCTTGGCTGCTTTGTGGCCGAACAGTTTGAAAACTCCATAGAATTTTAACGCTCTAGGTCCCTGGCCATCCTATCATGAAAAAGAAATCACTTGTGATTGGTTCTTCTGTGAGGTACAAGTCAAGGGTGTTGTCCCTTGGTTAACAGTGTCATTCCACATATGCAGGCAACACATCTTACCCACTACCCAGTTCAGGCACACCTGAGTGGCCCAATTTCTATTACTTTTAGCCAAGCTCTTATAAATATATAAAACACAGGCTTTTGATATCAATATTTTGTTCCCATTTGGCTGAGGATCTGAGAGCAGAAATGCTGAGTCATATAACACAGGTGTGTTTGACTTTTTTGTTTTGTTTTTGCTTTTATTGTTTTGTTTTTTTT
>NW_004953596.1:0-1322 GCF_000317375.1 Microtus ochrogaster
TCCAGAAGGATATAATAATACCTAAGTAAACAAGAAGTCCAAAACTCTAGAAATGACAGAGACATCTCACTGCCTGGACAGTCACCCAAAGTTCCTCTGTACTGTTGGGACCTCCATCTTCAGCTTTCAGGCCCATAGTATCCAGCAGACATTTTCATCAAGCAGGAAATTCCAAAGACAGTTCAGTCACTTTCTGCTGTGTCCTGCAGAATGTCTCGCAGACTCTTTCATGAGTCAAGAACCCCGAAAGACCATCTCACCTTTAGGCAAGTTCAGCAGTCCTTCTCTGTGGGTTCCTTGTGTCCAGTTTATGCAACAGTCCAAGCAAGAACAGTTTCTTGCCCAAATGGCTATCAAACTCCATAAGGAGCCTCTTCAATGCCCATCTTCCTCTTGAATTAGCTGGGGCTGCCAGGAGCAGACATGTCTCATTGCCATGAAAAACCCTAAGTTATTAAAAAATTTTAAATGCCATATTCTGCAGTCTTTGAGAGATATAAAGAATGTCTATCTAACTGAAATATATCTCTATATATCTAGAAAATCTAACTATCATGACTACAGGCTTTACTATTATCGATGATTATCCACTAGAAACCTATATTTCCTATTATACATTACATTTTAAATGAACTACACAATCACAATACCTTAGTCAAGAACAGAAATACATATACATATAACAAAATTGACCTTAAAATCCACACCAATGCAAATTATTCATATCTATATCATATCCCCCTTTAAATGTAAAAGAACATTTATAAACCATATTTGGGAACATGGGCACAGTTTTTTCTCTCCAAACTGCTTCCTGCTGAATGGGGGCCCTGTAATTCAGGTCTTTTATGTGATAACCTGTCTACTAGGTTCATCTCAGTCAGCAGTTGAGCAAAGTAATTTTTTGAGGGTATTCACAGCAACCTTTCAGGAGGGCAAGGTCTATCATACCATATTGGGATAGAATCAATCCACAGAGTCTGGTCCTCTGTGAAAAGAAAAGAAGACCCTCTCCAAAGCATCATATCCTTAGACCCAAATTTTGAAGTCATAACACCCTCATGAAATCTATTCTGGTTTAGCTTGGCAGCCCATGTAATGAAATGTCTCTCTGTTCTTAGCTCCTTCACAGTCAAAAATTTTAAAGAAAACACAATGTACATAATCCAGACTTTCTGTGAATTTTCCATTGTTATGTGGCTTATTTTTCTTTATTTCTTTTAATCTCTTAATTATCTGTACTCTGTCTCTTTAAAGACTTTACCCCCCGCCCCTTTTTTAAGGGCATTAACTTTATTCTCTCTCTCTCTCTCTCTCTCTCT
>NW_004953597.1:0-1322 GCF_000317375.1 Microtus ochrogaster
CACGCGCCAGTTTTGCCATTTGGAGGAGTTATTTAACATTTTCTACTTTTGATTTCTTTATGTATAAAGTGGAGACGACTATAACAATACTTGGCCTGGCGGGGTTATGTATTAGGTGTCAGTGCCGGTAAAATACTTAGAATAATGGAAGCTGTATAGATAGCTGCCGTTGCTGCATTACTTTCTACTTAAGTGGCTATTCAGTGAATCTCTCTACCTCTTAGTGAAGTAATCAGAAATTCATCGTTCATATTCTAGAAATTCCAGCCTCCAGAGGCTGAGGCAGATCTGAAGCAGGAGTTGAGGAGTCCAGCCAAGGTTATGAAGTGAGTTCCAGTCAATCGGATCGAAATAGTGAAACCCTGCCTTAAAAGAATCACAGAAAGCCCCTGGAGTCTGTCCTTTTTTAATTTATTATTATGATTTTTATTTGGTATGCATATCTGTGTGAGTATGCTACACATGTGCAGACTCCAGAGGAAGGACTCAGATTTCTTGGAGCTGGAGCTACAGGCATTTGTGCTCCACTGGACTTGGGTACTAGGAGCTGAACTCGGGCCCTCTGGAAAAGCAGCAAGCAGTGAGCCATCTCTTCAGCCCCCAAGGAGTTGTTTCTTACAGCACTGTCCTCAGAATTCCAAAGGTTCATTTCAATTGTATAAAAAAGATTATTTAGAAAATAATCACTACAAGACATAGGGTAATTGTCAGGATTGTACTTTTGGTGTTTTTTTTTTTTTTGCTTTATTACCCATCTGCCCATGCTAAAACATCAAAAATTAATTTTTTTCCCCGAAATACAAACTTTATTTCTTGTATTTAGGCTACTGAATTGGCTGCCAATAATGGGAAGAACCTACATTGTAGAAGAGAGTGTTGGCCAATATATTTCAAGCATCAGTCTCCAGGGAAAATCTTTTGTCTCTGGTCTTTTGATAGGACAGGTATGTATGTGTCTGTTACTCTGCATATTGATGAAAATAAATTACTCATTAATTAAAATTAAGTACGGCATTTAATAGTAAATTCAAGGTTGTATATGGAAGGAACTGAAGAAGGTAGCCCAAAATGGATCTTTGAGTTAATATTTGAAAGGAGGAAACCTGGCTGGTGTTTGAATAAGTATGATCATATTCCCTTTGGAACACTGAAAGTAACTTATAATGTCCAAATGGCACAATTTAACTCTTCACTGACCAGATTCTTCACATTTTGCTTATATTTATTTGTGTTTTGGACTGGATACATAGCTCAGTTGGTATTTGCCCAACATACATAAATAAGGTCCTGGGTTTCAACCCCAGTGTTCCTGGTGGTTGTCA
>NW_004953598.1:0-1322 GCF_000317375.1 Microtus ochrogaster
CGAGGACGCGCGCAGCGCGAGCTTGGGGCCTTTTCGCTGCGCTGAGCTGCGCTGCGCTGCACCGAGCAGGACACGCGTCCTCAGGGTCCCCCGTGAGCCTGGCGAATAGTCGAGGGCGGCGGTCCCGGGGAGGTCCTGGAGATGCCCAGCCCAGGAAGAAGCCGGGACGGGCGGGTCCTTCTCCTCCGCCGCCTGCTTCTTTTCCTCCCTTTTCCTCAGCTTCCTCCTCCCTCTTTTTTCTCCTCCTCTCCTTCCGCTCGTCGTGCTTGGCCTCTTCCTCTTCCCACCTTCTTCCTCCCACTCCTTCTTCCCTGCTCACACTTTCCTCTTTCTGGGATGGAAGTTCTGTCCCGAGGAACCAGGCACGGGAACCTGGACGCCACTCTCCTTAGCAGGTACATAGGTAACTTCTTCTCAAGTAACCCGGACGCACCGGCATTTCTGGGATTTACTGGCATTTTATAAGCCTCTACCCGTTTAACCTTTCACCTGACTAAAATGTCACTCTTGTCGTTTATGCTACTAAAATGGCCAAGCCCTGATCCTCACTCTGTACAGAGTAGGTAAAAGGGAGCGAATTTGAATAACTGATCCCTTCTTACCTACCTTCGATCTTTGACTTGCAACTCACCTACATATTATATAGATTTGTATGACAGTCATTATCACCGGGTAAGATGCCTGAGGACTTGTCCTGGTTTGTGATCTCATTATTCATTGGCTACCAGAACTGTGGCTGTGCCAATATCGGGCTCTCTTGATTTTACATGTCCAGAACCTTAATTTAGAAATCATTTTGCATCCTAAGCTAATTGCTGAGATACTGGCAGGTGTAGAGTTCAGCCAGCACATTTGTAAATTGCTGTAAAACTGCTCGTGAAAGAGTAGCTGGAAAGATCTCTATGCAAAGGGCACACGTGGCGCTGGCCGCCCTAGTGTCTGCTGAATATTTATTAGTTCTGCCTGGAGTTCTTCTAAGCCTCCCGAAAGAAGTAACCATCTCCCAACAAGCAGTTCATTTCCCACTCAGTCCAGGCTGGCCTCAAACTCTAAGCAATCCTCCTGTTGCAGTTCCTGAACGCTGGGATTACAGTCATGAGCCATCACACCAGCTACATTATTGTTGAGTACCAATTGCCAGATTCACTAAGTTCACAAAGCATCTTCATGAGCTAAATCCATCAAGAAAGAACGCGTACTTTAAAGTTGGACACGGCAGCACTTGCCAGTGATCCCAAGAGGATCAGGAATTTAAGATCTCAAGAAAAATTCTAAAAGAAAAAAAATTGTCTAAGATAACTATCTTAAAGCATACCCCACAA
>NW_004953599.1:0-1322 GCF_000317375.1 Microtus ochrogaster
TTCTCTGATGTAAGTATTTTCATTTGCATGGACACATCAGCGAGTCCCTCTTGGATCTTTACTGTGATTCCTTGTCTACTGCTTTCTATGTCCTTGAAGTGCATCATTAGTTTTATGTGGGAAATCTAAGATTTGATGACCGTGGATTCATAGTGCTAGACCTACATCTTAATGTTGATTCAATTTATGTTTCTAGCATTTCCTGCCAACAAGAAAAAATAGGTGGATTGAGACAACACATCATGGCCAGCCCCTGGGACATCCTTGGCAAAGATTTCAAGATCTTGACACCTCTAGGCGTAGGTTCTTTTGAGCTGCCACATTCCCACCAAAACACAGGTTGCTGTCAAGATCCTTAGTAAAAAAAGCAATGCTCTGCATGAGATCTACTCTGAAGTAAATAAAGATATTTCAGAATTTGGAACACAGTACCATCATTCATTTTTTTCACGTCATTGACACACAGTCAACGACTTATATAATCACGGAGTATGTGGCTGGAAAAAAATCTCCAGATGTTCCTCAGTGAGGTTGGATGTGTAAGGAGCAGGAAGCTAGACGCATCTTCCAACAGGTTGTATCAGCGTTGCACTTTCTTGTAGAGACAGCCCGCCCTCGGGAAAATGTCTATAAATTGGGGTGCACAAACGCTGGTGACCCCTTCTTCCTGTTTTCCTGTTTCTGGGCATCGCTGGAACTTCTGTTGCGTGAGTGCTCCATTTATATTAAAGTTGCTTTTATATTATAACAATTGGCCTGTATTAATTTGATCCGCCTTCACTTGGCGCCCAAGCTTGTGGCCCCGTACCGCACCAGAACCCGGGCGCTGGCCACAGCCGCCCCGCGGGTCCCAGTGCAGCTTTGTGATTGAGATTGGTCGCCGGAGGACAGCTTTCCGCCCCGACTCTGCTTGCGACTCCCGGTGCGCGCTCCCCGGCCCAGCGTGCTCCGGCGTCCGATATCGGACAGCTCATTAGCCTAGTGCAGCCATTGCCAGCGAGATTGGTCACCTGAGGGGAGCTTTATGCACCCACGCCCGACTCTGCTCGCGACTCCACGGCCCAGCGCGCTGCTGCGTCCCCGAGCGCGAGCGGGCATGCTCTCTCACTGCTACTGTTCCGGGGTTTAGATTGCGCTTCAGGGTGCCCTTGCCTGCGCGCCCCTGCCTGTCCCAGCGGCACCTGCTGCTGCCGCCGCAGCTGCCACCGCCACCTTGCTCCATCTGCCTGCCCGTCCCAACGGCGCCTGCTGCTGCTTCCGCAGCCGCTGCCTCCCGAGTCGCCACGTGTGTGAACCACCACAACGGCAGATTTGGTCTGATT
>NW_004953600.1:0-1321 GCF_000317375.1 Microtus ochrogaster
TGATTTTGTTATTCTTTATGGACCTCTAAATAATGACAAGTGAAAAGAAGAGAAATATACACTGATTTGTTTAGGGGATTTTAGAAAACATGACTTAAAAGCAGTACAGTGAACCATTTAAGCGTGTTTTATTGTATGTGACTTAAGTGATGATAAATTCTAAATATCATTCTTGCTCACCATTCAGTAACAGGCGAAACCACACAATTTAAATTAAATTCCAGCAGATTATTGCTGTAGTAAAATTTCATGAGGGTAGAACCTCTCTAAAACAGAAATGCAGATGAATCAGCTGTGAGAAGCCATTTTGATCTACCACATTGACAGTGCTAAAAATAATATGGAATATGATCCCAGGCGTGAGAGAATAGAAGTTTGACTCATGCACACATAGAAAAAGGCTTCAATCTTCGATGAAGATACATTGTTAATATTAAGGCATATAATATCTTTTGATTTAGTATTTCTGCTGCCAGATATTTTAAAGGAAATATCAGAGAGCTATACATATCTAATTACATGAAAGATTTTATCTGAGAATGGCCTAAAATGATAAACATTCAGTAAAATCCTGAACCGTAAAACACAAATGTGTGTTGGCAGGTACATCTGATTATCAAAGTGTACACACAAATTTTCACATAAAATACACATATTGACATGCTAAAACACCTGTAGTATAACAATACAGGAAATAGATTGGGTAATTTGTTCTTTCATGTTTTCTGTAATTATTTATATCTATAAGTAATAAAATTGAATTAAAATATACCAAAATGTTAGCAATTAATAGTCATAACTTTTAGATACCAGATTTTCAGAAGCTTTCTTATATATATTTCCCATATTCTAAGCTCTCCACTGTTACCCAATATGACTTTTAAAAGTAAAAATGAAAAAAAAAGTTTAAACAAGCTCTCTTAGTTAGCTAACAAATACAAGCTTATGGAAATTATTGTCACTATAAGCTTAGGTAAGTTTCTTTCCTGTTGACTCACCTATTCTGGATTTTGTGCTAGTAAAACAATATGCAGTAACCATTGTGTTCACTCTGGCATGGCATATGCAAAATTCATAAGCATAGCGCAGTCATCTCAGTGAACTGAAATTAATGAAGTGACTCCCACACAGGCACGATTTGAGTATTAATCTCAGCTAATGTATTTATGGATGTGACAGACTTAACCTAGTCATGTAGGATTAAAATAATAACAGACTGAAAGCAACCTAATGCCCAGCAGTTGCTGTAGCCCTTTCTTGGTACAGAAAGCCACACACTGGAAGTAACTAGTCTTTGGAGGTTCTTTCCATCCTTTGTTGA
>NW_004953601.1:0-1321 GCF_000317375.1 Microtus ochrogaster
GAGAGAGAGAGAGAGAGAGAGAGAGAGAGAGGGAGAGAGAGAGAGAGCGCAAAGTGACATTTGGAAATTATGGAGAATATAAACACTTCAAAATATTGAAAATATCCACAAATCATATGAAGAGAAAAAGTTGGCATAGAAAACACTTTTAGTAGCCCAAATAAGCAATGTCTTTCAAACATATGATGCTTGGAAAGATTTTAGAATAGTGCATTGGGTCAAATTTTTGCCAGCTTATCATCACTTTTGTGTGTTTTTGTTTCTTTATTGCTGGGGATATTTGCATGAAATATAATGCTTTTTAAAATTTCATTTAGTTTTTCCTTTTTTTCTTTACCTGAAATCATAATCATATTTCCACAGGAATGAATTATGATTTCCCAAACAAAAGTATTAGAACTTCGGAAAGATAATTCGAATCTAGAATGTGAGGCTTCACAAAGAAGGTCGTGTTTGCAGTATCAAAGTGTTTGTGATAAACACAATGAACAGTGATGAAAATGTCTCCTGAGTGTGACATGTTATGGAGATGGCTGTAATAGTCTAGAGGTCTTTCTGTTATCTAAAACTTTTGTTATGATATAGATTTAAATGGAATAGGGTAGATTAGTTCTCTCACAGAGAGTTCATATGAGAGAGAGTTCTTTTCTTGCTAAAACTGATTCTGTATTTTTTTTTTTTTTTTGGTGGTTATCATTGTCTTCGCAGAGGCTTCATTTGGATACCAGTGAATGCCAAATTCCAGTGAGTGACTTGTGACCGACTGTGTGACACTCACCTCTGTTAAAACTCAAGAATTCTGTAAAAATTCTGAGAGGCTGAGCGGCCAGTGTAATGGGTAAAAGTGCTCACCTTTTGAGTCTGATGACCTGAGTTCAGATCGCTAGTGTGCCACAGAAAAAAGAAAGCGAGCCAGACCTAGCCATGTACATCTTTAATTCCAGCATCCTCATGGTGAGATCACTGGAGGAAAGACACTATGGACCAGCCTGCAAGCTCCTGGGATAGCTAGACATGGCAGCAACAAGACAAAAGAATCAATTTAGTGGAAGGTGAGAGGTGACATCCAAATGTCTTATGACCTCCACACGTATGCCTGTATCTGCAGTCACACAACACACACACACACACACTCACACACTTAAAACAAAGAACTTCTCAGAAAAGTATTGTACTATCTACTAGGGAATAAAATCCCTGCCTTTTCAGGGAAAAGGTAGACCCAGACTTCTAGAGATAGATAGATAGATAGATAGATAGATAGATAGATAGATAGATAGATAGATAGATAGATGGATGGATGGATGGATGGATGGATGGA
>NW_004953602.1:0-1321 GCF_000317375.1 Microtus ochrogaster
TTTCTTTTTATTTTCTTTGAAAGAGAGAAAGGACATGAAAGTGGATGTGTAGAGAATTGGATGAGAATCTAGATAAGTTGAGGAGGGGGAATTGTAACAAAATTATTTTATGTAAGAAAAGTTATATACTAACTGTAAAAGAAGTATTATATTATATATAGTATTCTGTGTAGGGCCGTTAAGAGGTGTATGCAAATGTGATCCCAGCTATAATCTCCTGTTATGAATATGTACCTTGTTATACATGGGTATGTAACATATAGGAAGGCAACCTATGGTCAATGTCACATCACCTGAGCAATGACTATCACAAATAAATAATTAAATGGAATCTTTGCTTTATGAATCTTTTGGGGATTAGCTAGGGATAAATAAGTTTAAGCCTAGTTAAAAATTAATCCTAAGAAAAGTAAAGGTCCCTTAGGAGTCATTCTGAACATGCAGATTTTGGTTATTCATTAAGTTTTTCTATGTTCAATTCTTTACCTAAGTTCATACTTACATTCTAAATATGCTGCAGGTTTCCTGGATTTAATAGAATTTTAATTTAATAGAATTTTCCTTTATTAATGCTTAGTCTAATAGAAATTTTAATTTGGAATCCTTCCCTTACTTCAAAAGCCGTAAGATAGTCTATCCTAACTGACATTATGGAAATAATAAAGTATCATCCTACTGCAAGCCATTTCTCCTCACCTGGGAAGAACGCTTGTTTATTGTGTCTTTTATACTTGTATTGACCAGTAAAATCAGAAATTCATAAATGTTGCTTAAGACATTACCCAACATATAATATATATGAACATCATATTGCATTTCATTAATACATTAGTTATTATATACCAATTAAAATCTCAATAATGCCCACAATTTTTAAAACTTGAGCATTTGTAAATATACCAAGAGGGTTTAAAGAGGCATATGAGCTATTAAGAGCAAGTAATGCTCTGGTAGAGGACCAGAGTGCTGTTTTTAGAACCCACATCAGGAGGCTCACAACCTTCTGTAACTCCAGCTCCAAGGGATATGAAAACCCTGGACTCGATGGGTACTGAACTAATGTGCACATAATTTGACACATAATTACACACACACACACACACACACACACACACAATTAAAAATACTAGAGTAAATACTTAAAAATAAGCACCCTTTAATCAAGAACTTAGGAGGGAGAGGCTCTGTGATTTCAAGGTCAGCTTGTCTGTTAGGGTATTCAAGGGCAATTTGAAATGTGGGGGCAGAGATCAAAAAGTTTCAGAGGAGAATAATACTACTAAGTGGCTAAGAGACCATTCTTGTGACATTTTGGAAAAGA
>NW_004953603.1:0-1320 GCF_000317375.1 Microtus ochrogaster
CCACCACCACCCGGCTTCTCTGTAACTTCTTAAAGAGACATCGGGGAATGTGCATTCAAACCCTCAGTCTGCCACCAAGATGCGCTTCCACCCTCAGTCGGGTTCCTAGCCAGCCTGAGCCTAAAGAGGGAATAGTTTGTCTAAAAACAACCTCCCACCCTCCAAGTTAGGTGTGGAGGTTGGATTTTTTTGGTACTGTGTCTATTAAGTGTCTCTTAGTATTTTTCCTCCCCATCTCTTTTAGGAGCTAAAAGAATGCTCAGGTCATGTGTTTGTGGATTCTGTGCCTGAATTCTGCCTACCGGAGGTAAGATGAAAGCGATTCTTGTTGGAAGCAAAGCATCCTGTAATCAGCACTGAAGTCAGGCACACATAGTTAAGGGTCATGACCCTGAGCCCTCCCTCGCGAGTTACTGCATTTGTCACTTAAGAATCGGTGGGGCGGTTCCCCATCTGTTCCATATCCCAGGTGCTGCATTTATTTCGGCAGAACACAGGTGGCACTGACTGTCACAACCTTGACTTGATGGTCAAGAATGTGGGGCACGTGGATTAGTGCCCCAGAGTGCAGAACTTCTCAGTAGGACACTTAGATTTCACAGTGCACCTTTGGTTGTGCTATTCATATAAGTAGAGTTCAAAAGCCATAGATCGGTTTTCAAGCAAGATTATGTGACTTAAAAGGTAATCATCATTGTTTTAAGGTAGAACCATATTGCTGTTAGGACTTGGAGAAAATATGAATGTGGTAGAAACAGGAGAGGCACCAACTCTAGACCAATCACAGACCCATGGCACTCCTTTGACTATCTGTTTCCCTCCGACCTACACTGTGTCGTGGGTGATGCAGTGCAGCACAGTCAGCAGCCACTGCATGACTGTGACCCTGTCTGCAGTGTAGACAACCAAATGCTTGTACACAACACTTTTAAAGGTAAATTATCTTTTATCCCACTAAAAGTATGTAAGTAAATATGTGAATGTCAGTGCATAAATGTGCATAAATTTAATATTAAATTATTGGGGCGAATGTTTATGTAATCATGTATCTTAGATACATAAATTAAGAATAAGGTTTTTTTTCCTACTTTCCTCAGCAAATTTTTCCATGATTCTGGGCTCTGTGGACTGACTATTCTATTTTATTTATTTATTTATAATTAATTAATTTATTTTGTATAAAGTTTTCTGTCTGCATGCCAGAAGAGGGAACCAGATCTCAGGACAGATGGTTGTGAGCCACCATGTGGTTGCTGGGAATTGAACTCAGGACCTCTGGAAGAGCAGCCAGTGCTCTTAACCTCTGAGCCATCTCTCCAG
>NW_004953604.1:0-1320 GCF_000317375.1 Microtus ochrogaster
GTGGCGCACGCCTTTAATCCCAGCACTCGGGAGGCAGAGGTAGGTGGATCTCTGTGAGTTCGAGACCAGCCTGGTCTACAAGAGCTAGTTCCAGAATAGGCTCCAAAGCCACAGAGAAACCCTGTCTCAAAAAAACCAAAAAGAAATTAAAATAAAATAAATAAATAAAATAAAAGAGGCATGGGTGAAATCTAATGCACATATAACTGCTAACTTTCAGTGCACACAGATTCTACATCTCTGGACTCAACCATAAAGTAAAAAATTATTGAAAATTATTTATCCTCAACATGTATAGACTTTTTAATCTCCCAAAGAAGGCAGCAACTACTTAAAGCATGCTAGATGTTACACGCTGTCTTGAGGTCATTTAAAGTGTGTGATAGGATGTGACAGGTATTAGTGGTGTTTTATATAAGGCACTTGAGCACACTTTGGTGTTTGTAGGCGTTCCTTGACCAAACACAGTGGATTTAGATGGACAAGGGTAAACACAGAGGGTTGTTTTAAGAAATAGATCAGAATGTTCTGTTCAGTTTATAATTTTTTTCCCTAGATTTTGTGGGTAGCAATCTGACAGATGAGGTGGCCTGCTCTTAAGTCATGACATTATAGCCACAAGCTGACCCGGAAGTGCCCATCAGTCCTCTGGCTTTTGAGTGGACTGTTTACCGACTGAGATGGTCACCCACGCTTCACTACTGCTTAGCCTCCTTCAACCCTCTCTTAGCCAAGGAAACAGCAAAGGTGCTCCCTGTGCCAAGTCTCCATCCCTTTATGTTTTCCTTCTGAACTGTCCATCTCACTTCCATCCTTAAAGTGCCACAGACACAATTTTAATCAATCCCAAATTGCTTTCCTTTTTACTAATGGTCACAGATAGCTTTGTCTTTCTGCAATAATATCCCAAGTAGAATCCATACTTTGTTCTAAAATGTTTTCTTTTGACTTTGGAAACACTGTTTGTTGTATTTGATTGGTCGGTCCGTCCCATTATACAGATATGGTCTTCTGCCTGGTGTTTAAAAGCTGAAGTTCCTCAGGATTTGGCCTTTTTCTCTTTGTAAAAAAAACCACTCTACTTTATAGCATAATTCCATGGACTTAAATCTTCACTTTAATCTTTTCAGCTCTTACAATGTTGATGCATCCTGTCTGTCTGTCCAGGTAATAGCTCCACTTTGAAGGTTCAGACAGTCATGTCAGATACAAGGCTCCTGCTTCCAAATTCCACCCTCCAGGACCCAGCTGTCAGGCCCTGGACATCTTCATTATTTCTCTCTCTCTCTCTCTCTCTCTCTCTCTCTCTCTCTCTCTCTC
>NW_004953605.1:0-1320 GCF_000317375.1 Microtus ochrogaster
AAATGAAAGGAAAATAAACATTTTGGCTATTATATGAAAATATAAAGCTTTGGGGTTGCCGGGCAATGGTGGCACATGCCTTTAATCCCAGAACTAGGGAGGTAGAGGCAGGCGGATCTCTGTGAGTTTGAGACCAGCCTGGTCTACAGAGTTAGTTCCAGGACAGGCTCCAAAGCCACAGAGAAACCCTGTCTCGAAAAACCAAAAAAATAAAAAAAGAAATATTCCTCAGGTATACATATCTCCAAGCCAGTATGTTGCTGACTGAACAAATGAAAAGGTTGTGAATACTATAACAAAAATTCAAAGAACAACATACTTTTTATAAGTCAAAGACAATATTAATGTTCATACTATATAACTCTATACTTTACTTCCTCCTTAGCTGTGATTCTAGCCTCTCTCTTCCACAAGTTTCAACATTTGTTATCTGAGATTTGATTGAAACCTGAGGAAGTTAAGAAGGTCTCTAATGGTCTTTTGTGTTTTGTGAATATATATATATATATATATATATATATATATATATGTATGTATATGCTCTCTACAATTAATTCTTTGTATGTTAGAATTTATGTGTGGTTGCACTTTAGTCTGCATTTAATTTTCTTTCTCTGGTGGAATTTATATTCATAAAATATTGTTTTCAGAAAGAGTATATTCATATGTAATGTTTGAGGAAATCCACCCCATTTTCTTCAGTAGAAATTTTCTACCATCACCACTATCACTCTCCCATCTGAAGTTTATATAGTTATTCTGTTTCAGTAACAAATGAAGGCATCTCTTTGTGCATGAATATGAGACTGCCTTCTAACACATGAGTAGCCTCTCAGGGCTAGTAAACTTAAGAAAATCTGCATCTCTTCTTTGATCAAATCATTAAATAATATTAGCCACCCTTATAGTGTTTTGGTTTGATGATTCTTTCTCAGAATATAGTAGAATTTTGGCTGGGATTTTAAAGAACTATGCAGGTAAACTCAGCTGATACGAATTCATGAGTAAAACTGTGTTTAAAATCATCAAATACTGGTTCAATGCAGATACACATGAGCACTGGCAAACTGACATAATGTTCTCACAGGTATGGAATTTTCAAAACTGTTATTCAAGATGACCACTAAAACTGAGATATTACTGTACCCACTCCTCTCTCATGTCTTTTTGCATGGTAAAAGCATATTCTTGGCTTTTAATTTTTACATTGTAGAAATATTCCTCAGGAGCCAGGCGGTGGTGGCGCACGCCTTTAATCCCAGCACTCGGGAGGCAGAGGCAGGCGGATCTCTGTGAGTTCGAGACCAGCCTGGTCTACAG
>NW_004953606.1:0-1320 GCF_000317375.1 Microtus ochrogaster
TTTTTTTTTAAGTAACTGTGTAGAAAATACTGCAAATAAATGCCACAATGCAACACAATGTGACAAACAGAAACTGCCCTTTAATGTAAGGCATGCTGTCTAAATTAGGAGCAGAAAGGTTCCTTTAAATTTCCAAAACAGAGCAGAGGAGCCTCTTGTTTGACTTCCCCAAGTGGAAGGGAAAGGTGATGTAAGAAGTCTGTGTGCTGAGCCGCTAACCACCTCTAGCTAAGAATATTCAGAGAGTCTTCTTAGATCTTCTTTGCCAAGCTCCCCCAGTTCGCCTCTGTAGTTTACATAATCTCCTTCCTCCTGGCTATACACACCTCCTCCGGCAAATTGTGAAGGCAGCTTTCAGATCTTTTACAAAGCCTCCAGATTTATTACCACTTTTTCTGCAAGGAGTGATCCTACTCTCTCAGCCAAATCCCTGCTGAGTTTTGTGGGTATTCGTGAGGGATAAATACAGCATGTGCAGGACAAAGGAAATTTGCTCTTCCAATCAGGAGCCCGGATTGCTCAGTTACTGCTGACAGAAGGAGGCAGGAATAACACGCGCCTTTGATCATGCCAAGCTCTCAGGCCTCAGTATGGACTTCCTGCACCAGTTGTCATGTATTAGTATTTTAATCAGGGAGCAGCTCAACTGGGGGAGTTGAGTGAGAAAGCGCTTCCTTTTGCCTTTGCATGTTCACATCCTTTCATCTATTTTTCATCTAATTCTCCTTCTGAATGCTGAATAGATAGTCGGAGAAAATACAGGAATCCAGATGGTGCCGAAAAAGTCACAGACAGAAAGATTCTGCTGCAAATGCTTATTGTCCCTCCCACACCCAAATGTCCACACAAGCTCTAATGGCGTTAGACAAGCATGTGGCGCCATATATCTTCAGAAGGACTGACATTCAAAAATGCAAAAATGGTTAGTCCAATTCAGCTATATTTCAAACTTCCCTTCGCATTAATGACATTGATAGCCTCCAACATAAACTCAATCCCTGTGCCCCATCAAATTCTTCTAATGGTCTGATAATGAATATGACTCAGGCTTTGGGAAATATATCTTCCATGTATGGGATCTAAAAAAATACATCATTTAATTAGAAGAATTATCATATTAAATCCTCATCCTTTGTGAAGATATGGGGCTATTTATCATGGTAAGAATACACAAAACAAAATGAAGCCAAATGGCCATCATAGCTCCTTTCTTGTCTTTCTATAAACAAAGAGAATAGCTTGCCTCTGCTGGAACCTTCTACCTCATCTTGGATATTTATCTTTGCACTTAAAAAGTCAGACCAAACCAATCAACATTGC
>NW_004953607.1:0-1320 GCF_000317375.1 Microtus ochrogaster
CTGTAGACCAGGCTGGTCTCGAACTCACAGAGATCCGCCTGCCTCTGCCTCCCGAGTGCTGGGATTAAAGGCGTGCGCCACCACCGCCTGGCTCCTGAGGAATATTTCTACAATGTAAAAATTAAAAGCCAAGAATATGCTTTTACCATGCAAAAAGACATGAGAGAGGAGTGGGTACAGTAATATCTCAGTTTTAGTGGTCATCTTGAATAACAGTTTTGAAAATTCCATACCTGTGAGAACATTATGTCAGTTTGCCAGTGCTCATGTGTATCTGCATTGAACCAGTATTTGATGATTTTAAACACAGTTTTACTCATGAATTCGTATCAGCTGAGTTTACCTGCATAGTTCTTTAAAATCCCAGCCAAAATTCTACTATATTCTGAGAAAGAATCATCAAACCAAAACACTATAAGGGTGGCTAATATTATTTAATGATTTGATCAAAGAAGAGATGCAGATTTTCTTAAGTTTACTAGCCCTGAGAGGCTACTCATGTGTTAGAAGGCAGTCTCATATTCATGCACAAAGAGATGCCTTCATTTGTTACTGAAACAGAATAACTATATAAACTTCAGATGGGAGAGTGATAGTGGTGATGGTAGAAAATTTCTACTGAAGAAAATGGGGTGGATTTCCTCAAACATTACATATGAATATACTCTTTCTGAAAACAATATTTTATGAATATAAATTCCACCAGAGAAAGAAAATTAAATGCAGACTAAAGTGCAACCACACATAAATTCTAACATACAAAGAATTAATTGTAGAGAGCATATACATACATATATATATATATATATATATATATATATATATATTCACAAAACACAAAAGACCATTAGAGACCTTCTTAACTTCCTCAGGTTTCAATCAAGTCTCAGATAACAAATGTTGAAACTTGTGGAAGAGAGAGGCTAGAATCACAGCTAAGGAGGAAGTAAAGTATAGAGTTATATAGTATGAACATTAATATTGTCTTTGACTTATAAAAAGTATGTTGTTCTTTGAATTTTTGTTATAGTATTCACAACCTTTTCATTTGTTCAGTCAGCAACATACTGGCTTGGAGATATGTATACCTGAGGAATATTTCTTTTTTTATTTTTTTGGTTTTTCGAGACAGGGTTTCTCTGTGGCTTTGGAGCCTGTCCTGGAACTAACTCTGTAGACCAGGCTGGTCTCAAACTCACAGAGATCCGCCTGCCTCTACCTCCCTAGTTCTGGGATTAAAGGCATGTGCCACCATTGCCCGGCAACCCCAAAGCTTTATATTTTCATATAATAGCCAAAATGTTTATTTTCCTTTCATTT
>NW_004953608.1:0-1319 GCF_000317375.1 Microtus ochrogaster
ATGGGATGTACTCACTCATAATTGGTTTCTAGCCATAAATAAGGGTCACGGAGACCACAATTGGTGAACCTAAAGAAACTAAATAAGAAGGTGAACCCAAGGAAAAACATATAGTTATTCTCTTGGGTATGGGAAGTAGACAAAATTGCCGGGGAGAAAATTGGGATCTTGGGGTTGGGGTGGGATGGGGGTAAAGAGAGATGGGGAGAGAAAAGTTAGAAGGGAAGGAGGGGGGGAACTTGGGGAAACAGAAAAATTGGGATAAAGGAAGGTTGGACAGGGGACACGGAACCACCATTCTTAGTTAAGGGAGCCACTTTAGGGTTGGCAAGAGACTTGAACCTAGAGTGGCTCCTAGGAGCCCATGGTGATGCCCCCAGTTAGTCCCTTGGGCAGCTGAGGATAGGCAACCTGAAATGACCCTATCTATAGCAATACTGACGAATATCTTGCATACCACCATAGAACCTTTATCTGGTGATGGATGGAGATAGAGGCAGAGACCCACACTGGAGCACTGGTCTGAGCTCCCAAGGTCCCAATGAGGAGTGGAAGAAGGGAGAAGATGAGCAAGGAAGTCAGGACCATGAGGGGCGCACCCATCCACTGAGACGGTGGGGCTGATCTATTGGGAGCTCACCATGGCCAGCTGAACTGTGACTGAAAGAGCATGGGATAAAGCTGGACTCTCTGAACGTTGCGAACAATGAGGGCTGATGATAAGCCAAGGTCAATGGCATGGGGTTTTGACCCTACTTGATGTTCTGGCTTTGTGGGAGCCTAGCCAGTTTGGTTGTTCACCTTCCTAGACATGGACGGAGGGGGGCGGACCTTGGACTTTCCCCAGGGCAGGGAACCCTGACTGCTCTATGGACTGGAGATGGAGAGGGAGAGGAGTTTGGGGGAGGGGGAAAAGGGTGGGAGGAGTATGAGGGAAATGGGAGGCTGGGAGGAGGCGGATACTTTTTTTTCCTTTTCTCAATAAAAAAAAGAAATGGTTAATTTAAGATGTAAGAGTTACTTAATTAAGAAATTTGAGCTAATAGGCCAAGCAGAATTGTAATTAACATAGTTTCTGTGTGATTATTTCAGGTCTAGGAAGCCTGGAAACAAACAAGCAGTCTGTGCTTACAAAATGGTGCACCAACACATATAACCTGAGAGACCTTGGGAGGAATTCTAGACACAAAAGAACAGAGTTAAGCACAACTTTGTAGTAGCTGCATTTTTTTCCAGATAGACTCTGTTTTTGGGCAGCAAGCAGAGGTGCAGCTCCTTTAAGAGAAGGCTTCCTGTCTCAGCATTAGCAGAAAAAAAAA
>NW_004953609.1:0-1319 GCF_000317375.1 Microtus ochrogaster
CACATATGGTCAACAGTGACTTACCTATTACAACTCAATATAAAGAGCAACAATATTGAAGTAGAAAAAAAACCATGATCAGTGCCCTCAGAATAAATGGTGAATGTTTCTGTGTTAGTCCACATGTGATCTTCCTAGCAACTCTGCAATTGAGGCGTTACTGTGGACCAACTGCAGTGGAAAGCTGGCAGAGCTGTGCATGAATGAGTTCCAGTGATCTGTCCAGGCCACAAAATATATTAATGTCAAAGCTGAGACTGTTGCTTCAGATGTATGTTTAGCAATGACTCGTGGTACTCACAGTAATTTTATAGTGTTTCAAATATATGACGAGCTATCTAGAAAAGCCTATGTTTCAGAGGATTGTGGAGATATTATCTACAAATCAGGTGATTTATGGGTAATATAATGTTACTTAGCCAGAAAACTGTTATAAAATAATTATTTGTTTTTTATTTGTTTTCCTAATTGTTTAGTTTTGATCCACTGAAAGTCCAAGGGAATGCTAAATAAAAGTATTATTTCCTTAGAACATCAGACAATATATAGCAGATACCCATAATTAATAAAAAATAGTATAAGTATAAAAAATAATTTCTATGATATTTTTGGTTTGATATATTTGATTTTTAATATTAAATAAACTTTATACAGATAGCAAAGTGAACAAACTACTTTTTATGTATTTTTTAAATTAAGAGTTAAGGGTCTGAATATTTTACCTGCATGTAAGTATGTGTTCCATGTGCATGCCTAGTACCTGGAGAAGAGAGTATCATTATCTCCTGGATCTCAATTTATGAATGACTGTGCGAAACCACATAATACTAGGAAACAAATCAAACTCTTCTGCAAGTTCAGCACGTGTTCTTAATCACTAATCCATCTCTCATCCTCATAAACACATACTTATTACAAAACTATAAAGACATTTGCTTATTATATTTAAAGCTGAATATAAAATGTTTTAAATTGTTCTGATTACCACAGTTAACCATCCTAACTCTGTCATCCACTTTCAACATTTAAGACTCCAAATACCATTTCTAGATAAATGCATAACTAATGTGCCGTATACAATATTATTACCCTTTATAGGATGGCTTGAACCTTAGTTTCATTGCTTCAATGAAAGGAGAAAGAGAGAAAGGGAAAAGACAGGGAGAGAATATTTCATCCTACTGAACTCAGCGTAAGTCTGCCACAATATGGCAGGTTGTGAAACTTTTTTTTTTGGTTTTTCGAGACAGGGTTTCTCTGTGGCTTTGGAGCCTGTCCTGGAACTAGCTCTTGTAGACCAGGCTGGTCTCGAACTCACA
>NW_004953610.1:0-1319 GCF_000317375.1 Microtus ochrogaster
ATGCACTGGTCATCCAGCAGCTGCAGTCCTGGAACCCCATCCTTACACCACGCAAAAGTACTCAGCCCATTTGTTAAACAATGTATGGTGAAAGGAGTTTCACATATCCTAAAACACTGTCTACACCGCCTCAGAACACACAACAGTTCCCTTCCTTTCTACCTGCTGTTCTACACAGTACCAGTTAGGAGCGGGATAGAGCACCTGCATTGTCAGGAATGGCTCCGCCTCTTGGGTTTATTAGTTTCTGGTTTAAAATAAAATCGTTGGGATGGACAGGTGTTCAGAAACAAAGCTTTAAGAGACATGTAGAAGCAAATCAAAAGGCGCAGTGCCAGGGGTGCACATACGTGTGATCCCAGCACTGGAAGGCTGAGGCAAGAGGATCACATTCAAGGCCGTTTACTGAGACCAAGTCTCAAAATCAAAACAAAGTTATAAAAGGACTTTTCCCCAGGTAACACCAGTTAAAAAAATCATTTTTAATTGTATTCACATTCATGGCCACTGAATACTGAAGATCCACGGTTATGTCCATACAGCTGTCCTCCTCACTGAAGAATCAGGGGCTGAAGCCAGGGCCTGTGCATGCTCCAGCACTACACTGTCCTCCCAGCAGGAAATACACCGAGAGACAACAACCGAGCTCATTTACTGCTTTCTAGGGACTGGACTTGTTTTTTCAGGGTACTGGTAGGGAATTCTTTAAAAACTGAAAGCAACTACAGAACAGCGTCTGCCTGAAAGAGCTGCCTGGGCTGCAACAGAGCACTGCCGAGATGAAAGGCGAGCGTGCAGGCGCTGTTGACACAACTAACAGGACATAAGGACAGAACACCGCCACAAGCAATCTCAGGAACTACAAACAGCTGAACATCTGCTAACAGACCTGGCATCCAGATGGCTCATAAAACTGTTCTGTCTTCATCTGGTAACCCAGAAATTGTCTATAAATATTATCCTAAATCTAATGGTAATTACTGTTTAAGCTTCACATGGAGGACCACAATTTGTTTTGAAAGAAAAAAAATGAGTAACAATATATATATGGTTGGTTCTGTAGCCCTTTGAGGTTTTAATGATTTCCTTGATAAAAATGGGAAATGACCATATTTCATATTTCACATGTACCTCATAAGGATAGTGTGAGAATTTCATGAGTCAATTCTGGCCAAGTTCTTTGAACTGAGATGAAAGGCATTCAGAAGCATAATTATTGTAATAAATGTAAAGCACTGGCAGGAATTTAAAGCTGTGCACATATACGGGATAACAGCTGGGAAATATTAGCATGAAGCATGCACACACACCTGAAGTTG
>NW_004953611.1:0-1318 GCF_000317375.1 Microtus ochrogaster
TTTTTTGAGACAGAATTTCTCTTTGTAGACCTGGCTGTCCAGGAACTCACTCTGTAGACCAAGCAGCTGGCCTTCAACTCAGATCCCCCAGCCTCTGCCTCCCGAGTGCTGGGATTAAAGGTGGGTTGTTCATACTCTCAGTCACATGTTTATTCATGGTGTTTCTAATTTTCTTTTGTCATTAGAATGTTTCTGTGGCCAGGTGACAGTGGTGGCACACATCTTTAATCCCAGCACTTGGGAGGCAGAGGCAGGCAGATCTCCGTGAGCTCGAGGCCAGCCTGTTCCAGGACAGCCAGAGGTACACAGAGAAACCTTGTTTCAAAAACAAAAAAAAAAAAAAAAATGTATTTCATTGAAGCTGGGTGTTGGTGTACATGCCTTAGTCCTAGAACTTGGTAGGCAGAAGTAGGTTCAGAGGTAGGTTGTTCTCTGAGTTGAGGGCTGCCTAGTCTACAGAGTGAGTACCAGGACAGCCAGGGCTAGACACAGATACCCTGCCTCAGAAAAGCAAAAGGAAAAGAACTTTTTATCGAACCAGCTTAGAGGAATCTTTTTTTTTTCCTTTTTTTAAATGTTTGAATCTTTATGAATGATTTTTTCAAGATAGTTTCCTAGTTGGCAGAGAATGGAATGGTGTATAATTGTGTGTACTTCCACTCTTTGTTTGCTTGAGATAGGGTGTCTGCTGGTTGTTCTGTTATTTTCAACTTGATACACGCTAGAATCATCTGAGAAGGAACTTGAGTTGAACATGCTCCTATTAGAATGGCCTATGGGCAAACCAGTGGGACATTCTTGAATGATGATTGGTGGAGAACCCAGCTCACTGTAGGCAGTGTGCCATTCCTAGGCAGTGGTTCTGGGTATATGAGAAAGCAGACTAAGTAAGCCGTAGAGAGCAAGCCAGGAAGCAGCACTCCTTTATGGTGTCTGCGTGAGGTCTTGCCGTGGCTTCCTTCAGTGGTGACTTGGGCTGTGTTAGCCAAATCATTCCTTTATTTCCAAGTTGCTTGTGTTCATGGTCTTTATCAGAGCAGTAGAAAGCTAACTCAAAACAGGGTGTCGTGCCAGTGCCTCCTGAGCACTGGAATTACAGGCATGTGACACCGTACCTGGTGATTGGATTTTCTCTGCTGCTGTGAGAAAACTTCAGCTTGAAGGAGAAAGGGTGTGTTTGGCTCACAGTCCCGGTTACAGTCCATCACTGTGGACATCAAGCAGGAACTTGAAGCAGCTGTTCCTGTACACCCACAGCTGTCTGCTAGTATTCAGCTTCCATTTTTTTTTTTTTTTTTTTTTTTTCGAGACAGGGTTT
>NW_004953612.1:0-1318 GCF_000317375.1 Microtus ochrogaster
GGAATTCGTTGATACTACTACAAACACATATTAAAGAAAATACAGAACTTTCAACTAATGACATTAGAAAACTGGATGTGGACATGTAGAAGATGAAATTAGATCTATATTATCCACCTTGCACAAAAATCAGTTCCAAAAGAATAAAAATCCTCAATGTGAAACCTGAAATGATAAAGTTGCTAGAGAAAATTAGGGGGTGAACTACAAGATATTTGTTTAGGCAAAAGTTTTTTGAATATGACTCTATTTGCTAAGAAATTAAGACCAACAATTATCGATTGAATTTCATAAGACTAAAATGCTTTTTACACCAAATGAAACATTTAGTTGAGTGAAGAGAAAGTCCATCAAATGGAAGACTCTTTGATAGTTATATATCTGATAGGTGATTAATATCTCAAATACAGAAATAATAACAACAAAATCCAAACAAAGAATTAAAAAGATAACCAATTTTAAAAAATGGGCTATCAGGGCAGAGAATCCTCAAAGAAAGAAATTAGATATGTTTAAGAAATTTCTTTTAAAATGTTCAACATCCTTAGTAATTAGAAAAATACAAACTAAAACTACTTTGAGATATCATTTCACCCCAGTCAGAATAGCTAAGAGTAAATATAACTGATGAAAAATTCTGGTGAAGATTTGGGAGAAAGACAAACCCTCATTCACAGTTGGGGTTACTTCAAATTGGTGCAGCCACTGTAAAATTCATTGTGGAGAATTCTCAAAAATCTAAAACAGTTCTCTATAACCATATTACTTTTATACTCAGTGGACTCAATATTTTGTTGCAAATGTATTTGCTCAGCCATGTTCATTTTCATTGCCACCCTACTTCCAATACCTAGACAATAGTGTAGATGGAAGTTTCTGTCCTGCCTGGTTCTCCAGTCATTCAGCCAAAAGAAACACACAGAGGCTTAATTATAAACTGTTTGGCTTCTTAGTTCAGGCTTATTATCAACTAGCTCTTACAACTTAAATTAACCCATAATTCTTGTCTGTGTTTAGCCACATGGCTTGGCATCATTTCTCAATGAGGCATTCTCATCTTGTTTCCTATGCATCTGGTTGATGACTAACTCTCTGCCTTTCCTCTTCCCAGAATTCTCTTAGTCTGGTCATCCTACCTATACTTCCTGCCTGGTTACTGGCCAATCAGTATTTTATTAAATTAATATGAGAGACAAATCTTTTCGGTGTACAAGAGCTTTATCCCAGAGAATTTCCTCTTTTTTCTTTTCAAAACAAAACCCTGATTCTAGTCTCCATTGTTTAGCTTTTTTTCCCTCAGACCATTATCCAACTTGTA
>NW_004953613.1:0-1317 GCF_000317375.1 Microtus ochrogaster
AAAACTGAAGGAAAATATGGGTACAATTGTGCTGACAAAATTATTTAATAAACAGAGAGCGGGTCAGACTTGGCTTTTGGGCTGTACTTTGTTGAGCTCTGTCTTGAATCAAGTTACAAATTCCCTTACATGTTTGGGGCATGGGGATGTTTCTCATTGGCAGAGACTGCTCTTTCTTGAAGCTGGACCACATCCTCCCATCTCACCGTCTCTATGGCCTTGCAAATAGGGGCCCTGTGTTAGATCTCCTTTGCTGTATATCTCCTATCACCAGTTCCCATCCTGAGTCTGAATCTCACCTTTTCAATCACAGCTGGTTACTCAGGGATCCCAAAATGAAGCTGCGGACAACTTACAAGGGATTCACCAGAGCGATGAATGAGTATTTCGATCATCTGGTTCCCAAGATAGCAATGTTGCAGGTAAAATCCGGTTCTCATCTCTGCCGGTAAGGGAAGTGATTGCCAGCTTGATTTTCTGGCTAGTTACTAGGTTACTGCTCGCTGCTTTCTGTGCTCTGAGAAGCAGGGAGCATATGCTGGCTACTGTGTGTGTTTGCAGCCAGGATTTCCAGGTTCTATCTAAGGAAGCTTCTGCCTTTAGACTCTAATTGGACATGATGGCACTTGCTGTATTTCCTGCCTTTGATAGTTGAAGTGACAGGATCTAGCCTGAGCTACCTATTGAGTTCTTTTCTCAAACAGGGACAGGATCTGGATTTAATTACTCTTCTTTTGTCTCCCCACACCAGCTGTTCAACTCTGATCTATCTATCTATCTATCTATCTATCTATCTATCTATCTATCTATCTATCTATCATCTATCTACTGATCAGTTGTGTGAGATGGAACTTAGGTCATCAGGTTTTGTGGTAATTTTTTTTTTTTTTGCTTTAAGAGCCATCTTGTCTTCCTAGTTTGACTTTTTCAATATTTATTTTTATCTTACCTATAATTATATGTGTGCATATGTATGTATGTATGTATGTATGTATGTATGTATGTATATATGTATGTATGTATGTATGTATATACTTTGTCATGCTTGGTGCATAAGGAACCTGAAAAGAGTGTTGGATCCCCTAGAACTGGAATTACAAAGAGTCGTGAGCTACCATGCGTTTCTGGGAATTGAACCCCAGTCCTCCAGAAGAGCATCAAGTGTTCTTAGTTATTGAGCCATCTCTCCTGCCTCTCTTTGCCACCCTGAGTTTGACTTTGAATTTAAGTCTTAGATCTTTTCCTGATCTAACAATTAGTGTTGTAAGGTTTTCTTGCATTATTAGGCAGTGGTAATGGGTTCACAGATCCTGGTCA
>NW_004953614.1:0-1317 GCF_000317375.1 Microtus ochrogaster
TCTCTTCTCTTTCCATTTTCTTCCTTCCTTTTTCTTCTTTAATGCTGCTTTTCTGAGATAGAAAATGGGCTATGGTGGCCAACACTATTACTGATTTAACTTGTTCATAGGTTGAGCAAAAATTAATCACTGATTATTTTAGGTGTTATTTTGAGAGCTACCGAGCATGATTGCTATCAGTAGACTGGGCAAAGTAGATGCTTTTTGTTAATTTCTTCATCTGAATATTTGGAATATAAGGAAAAGCCTGTCTGTCTTTTACTACGGACAACAGCTTTTCTCTTCCTTTCAAATTGAACTGAAACATCAGAGACTCTCAAGTTGGTGAACTTCAAATTATCTCTGAAACATTGGATCTCCATGTCTCAAGGATTTGGACTCACACTGGCACTATGTTTCTAGGTTAGGAGGATTTGGGGTAATGTTAGCCTTCATGGTCACATGAGTGCATTCTTCATGAGACATTTCTATAGAGTCCACTGATTGTGTTTCTGTTTAAAGCCACAATGAATACAAAACTTCTATTTCTCCCTAGGAAAATACACATTTTATTCTTAACCAGAAATTTTAAAATAAATGTTCCTATAATATATATTTATGAGAAAATATTTAAAATATGAATAGGAAACAAATAAAGAAAGATAGAAACTGATTGTAAATCCATTGTCAATGGTATCATTTTTGTTTAATTGAAAAATACTGAGAAAGAACTGGTTAAATTTTCGTGAGTTTAAAAAGAAGCAATTTAATATTGCACAAGGCCTGGCAAAATATTTCACTCTCTAAAAGTGCTTTCTGCCGAGCTTGAGGACCTCTCCAACACCCACATAAAAATGAAAGCCAAAAGAGCATGCTTGTACTCCCAGAACTGTGGAGGAGGAGGTGTGAGCTGGCAGACCAGGGAGCCAAAACCAATTGTTCATTTCACTGTCCATTAGGAGACTCCGTCTCAAGAAATTAGGCTGAGAGCGATTGAAGAAGATTCTCCACATTGACTGCTGACCTCCTCTGTTTCTGTCTTTCTCCCTCTGTCTCACACACACAAACACACATGCACGCACACACGCTCACATATACATATACACACAACCCTGTGCATGGACACACAATATACAGAGTGCTATATAAATGTATTTTTTTTTAATTTTGAGAATATTCTATAGTGTTCTCCATCATATGTACTCTAAGTTACACACATATCAACAGTATATAAGAGTTCTTAGTCTCTGCATTACTTTTTCATTTTGTCATATGGACCATTCTCACTTGAGTGTGGCAACATCTTGTTAGCAATATGACTTGACTTTCCTGATACCT
>NW_004953615.1:0-1316 GCF_000317375.1 Microtus ochrogaster
GAAAAAACCACAAAAACAAAAAACCGCCTTTAAGCTGTTTTGGTGGCACATACCTGCCATCCCAATGGTCAGGAGGTTGAGGTCATCCTGGGCTACAGTGAGACCTGACTAAAAACAGAAAACTAAAATAATAGAATGTTGCCTCTGAGACAGTAGAACGAAGTTAACAGCATGTTCAAATGTGATATAGGCAGTCCAGTTCTTTAAGCCACCAATCAGCTTTTGAATTCCATCACCTTTTTGCTTAGGTCCTTCCCTTTGCCCGCTTCTTCACTGAAACACAGTGCTCCAGTGTATATCGACCCAGCAGCTCTTCTGACCTCCTCCTCTCCTCTGAAGGGCTAAGTGCTGTTTTCTAGGTCTCATAGTGCTTCTCTGTTTTAAAATATTATTTCCTCTAAAATAATTCTATCAAGAAATTTTCATCTAAAACCACAGTGTTTAAACCTTGGCATAATGACTTAGTAAAATGTTTTCTAATTCTGCAAAGAATATGAGGTTTCTCTTAATAATTCTTTTCTTTCTCTGTTTTTGAGGTGAAAAATGGCTGTACGGCTGTTGGTTTTATCGGCCAAATGAAACATTCCATTTGGCTACACGAAAATTTCTGGAAAAAGAAGTTTTTAAGAGTGACTATTACAATAAAGTTCCTGTTAGTAAAATTCTAGGCAAATGTGTAGTCATGTTTGTCAAGGTAAGAAACTCATTCATTCCAGTCATATCATTATCTGGGAATACAATTTTTAATATAAAACTCTGTATTTAAAAAAAAAATTAGAAACTCAGGCTGTGCCGTGCACAGGCCTTTAAGCCCAGCACTTGGGAGGCAGAGGCAGGCAGATCTCTGTGAGTTCAATGCCAGCCTGGTCTACAGAGCTAGTTTCAGGATAGACAGGGCTACACAGAGAAACCATGTCCCAAAAACCCCCTCCAGAAAAATAGAAAATTAAGCCGGGCGATGGTGGCACACGCCTTTAATCCCAGCACTCGGGAGGCAGAGGCAGGCGGATCTCTGTGAGTTCAAGATCAGCCTGGTCTACAGAGCTAGTTCCAGGACAGGCTCCAAAGTCACAGAGAAACCCTGTCTCGAAAAAACCAAAAAAGCTGGGCGATGGTGGCGCACGCCTTTAATCCCAGCACTCGGGAGGCAGAGGCAGGCGGATCTCTGTGAGTTCAAGACAGCCTGGTCTACAGAGCTAGTTCCAGAACAGGCTCCAAAGTCACAGAGAAACCCTGTCTCGAAAAACCAAAAAAAAAGTTTCCTTTTTTTCTTTTTTTTTAAAGACAGGCGTCACATGTCACTGGGTAGCTGACCC
>NW_004953616.1:0-1316 GCF_000317375.1 Microtus ochrogaster
GTCTCCTTCAATAACCATGACTTCACTAACAGTGAACAGTTTGCTAGGTTTTCAGTACTAGGCAAAATATTTATTGTTGGGTAGGTTGTAGATCCATTAGAGAGATGTTGATTACTGCCAAGGTATGCCTGCTGCCGCTGCACCTGTAGGGAATATTGTGTCCTGCTGGCTGTTGATGTGATTCACAGGTGTTAAAGTTGGGGAGGGCTGTCATTGCCTCCTTCCTTTGGAAGGATGCTTGAGGCCTTCTGGTACCATAAAAGGAAGTCCTCAGGGAGGGACGTCCAGGTAAGTCTCAGCTCAGGGATCTCTGGGCACTGTTTTTGAAGTGCATGGTGTTTTCAGCGATGCACTTCTTCCATCTGCAGATGAGGGTAACCAAGGGCAACAGCAATAGGCTGTATGGTTTTGGAGTTTCAGCAAGAACAGTGGCCAGCAACATAAAAGAGGGTTTCTCATATCTAGAATGGGTGGCCTTTGGCTCTTAGAGGCAGAGCCATCTGTCAAGATGAGGAAAGTTTACTAAAACTGTACATGTGTATTGATACAGCAAACTGTGTGCCTTACAGGTTGTTGTCATTCTGGTCTTGTGGTGTTTGCTTTGTGTAGTTAATAGGACGATTCCCTGAGCTCTTTTCACACATCCATGATACTGCTTTACCCTCCTCCTTCTTCCTGCTGGCACCTCCTTTCCTCCCCCTGAAGGAGCTCCCCCTTTTTTAGTTCCACTATCAGCTTATCAATATCATTCTCTTTCCTTCCACATTCCTCTGCTTCCTCTGTATTTGCCCCCTTCCCTTCCCTAAGGAGCCCCACTTTTCTGTTTCTCTTTTGAGATTATATGTATCCTGATATTCCCCTCTCTGTATCTCCTCAGCACCACCCCGCCATCCCGACCTGTCCAGTTTTATTTCCCTGTTCTCTGACTGGCAGTATACTCACATCTGAAGAGCTGGGGCTAGAAGCCTCCAATAAAAGAAGATACACAAGGAAGCTATGTGCTTTTCTCTTTGCTTGTCTGGGTACCTCGTACAATAGGGTCTATTCTACTGCCGTCCATGTAGCTGCGAATTTTTCATTTTCTTTACAGCTAAATAGTATTCCGCAGCATTTATGCACCACGTTTTCATTACCCATGAATCTATTATAGGACATTTTGGTTATTTCCACTTCCTAGCTATTGTGAGTAGAATAACGATAGACGTGACTAAGCAAGTATCTGTGACGTAAGAAGTCAGGTCCTTTGGGTACCAGCTGAGGAATAGTATGGGTGGAACATGAGGTAGATACATTTTTAACTTTTTGATATTTCTCCA
>NW_004953617.1:0-1316 GCF_000317375.1 Microtus ochrogaster
ATTCCCTGTATTATAAAACTCTCTATTCATAACTCTTGTGCCAATGGGAAGAAAACCCATGGCTGTCGCAGGTTAGGTGAGTCCTCTGTCACTCACCTAGTTCTAACAAGAGCCAAGGCTCTGGCCCAGAGCAGCCTTTATGAACAGAAAGAGCATGACCTTTGGGTTGAAATTCTACTGACCCCGTATCCTGCTCTAAGCTGCATTAGCACCAGCTGTCCCTTAGTCTATCAGAGCAGTGATTCCCTCATCCTTTAAATGGGGAACAAAACGGGAACTGCTATCCTAGCGTAGTATGATATATCAGTGACAATCTTTGCAGCCACTGGATGGAGCTTTGCAAAATAGCTTAATCTGGTAGACAATTAAGTTATTAATATTATAGTGTCATAAACATCTCAAGTAAACGACAATCAATTATATACTCTGCAAAGATTTTCAAGTTTATTTATATACTTGAGAGAGCCTAAAATGCTGTTTGTTTTTATTTATATTGAGACAGGGTCTACTTTGTTAAGAAAATTACCTTAATTAATGTTCTTCATATTGCACGGTGTTCAATTTAAAATTCTCTTTTTCTCACACTTTAGCTCACCTCAAATTGGAATGTGATTGACAATTCATAATGTACAACGATGACTGCGAACACTTAAAAGCTATTTTAGTACACAAGTTAGAATGTCATCATGCAGGCCATGGCATGATGCACTAAGTGAGATGTGACATGTGGCTGACATCCCTAGGCTTTCAAGACGGATTTTCATAAATGCTAGTTCTAAATTATGAAAGATAACAGCTGTGGACATGAAAATCTTTATTTTGCTTTTTAAGAAACTTTAAGAAAAGGAAGCTTGAGTTCAAATAAGTAAGTGTGCCTCATTTTTGACAATAGCTAGATTCACAGAATATATAGAAATCAGGTATTTGCTATGCTTAATGTCAGTATCTAGTAGCAGTTTCACAAGGGAGATTTAGGACAATGTGGGCCACCTTGAGTTGGTCTCGAATTGGAAGAGCAAGATGAGCTTGCTGCTTTGTCAGTTATGAAACTTCTAATAAGCTTTTTAGAATACTCTGTTCTTTTCTGGTGTCCCTGACCATGGGGGAGGGAGTATAATAAAGATATTGCATTTGTGGATGAGCATCCCACTGTCATTTATTTTCTGTATTTTGAAAATTATGAGTTTTCTGTTAACAACGCCACACTCCACAAAAGCCTGATGAGACTGGAGATCTGAGCTATTACATGAGAGTAAACATAACAACTTGGTGGCAGCTTGGGACTCTGTCCATTTATCATAAAAGTAGTAGGTTCA
>NW_004953618.1:0-1315 GCF_000317375.1 Microtus ochrogaster
ACACAGCTTGTTCCCTGTGTGCGAGCATAGCATCTCCACTCCGACATGCCCATGTCACAGTATATTAAATTCAGAGAGGTAAGTTGACTTAGCTGCAGACATACAAGGGAGGTTGCATATAGAAAACAACTATAGTGGTGAGGGTGTTAAACAAAAAGAAGTAAATTATCTCAACACCCAGCTGAGAGACTCTATGGTCATTGGTCCTGGTCACAGTGCCAACACAGTCCTGCCATAAATAGGCAAGATCCTAAAACAAGGGATCTCTTTCATTTCTGAAATCTTTTTGGTTTTCTTTTGATTTGTATCTACCTATAATGCAGTGGTTAGAGTCAGACTAGGTGTTCTTTAGGGAACCTAGTTCCTTGTTGTATTGCAGGTTTCTTATGCTGCAAATCTCAGTAGCCCAGAAGAAGTGATTTCATGATTTATTAGTATTCGAACAAACTCTGTATAGATTCTCTCATTCCCAGTTTCTTCCTTAATATTCTATACCAACTCCAAGCTTGTGCACGTCTAGGTTTTAAACTGAATACAGATTCATATGTGAGATTCCAAAGAACAACAGGTTTGTCTAAAAGTCCTTTTTGGTTTTATACGGTTAGCATTGCATTTTGCCCCACCATGTTGTTAAATTATTAAGCAAATACAACATTAAGCAGGAAATGGTGGAGAATTAAGAGTACACAAAAATTAAGTTAAGTCCTTATACATTATGAAGTGGAAATATTCACTGAAATATTTTTCATTTCAGAAAACTGTTTAGGAAGCACATACTACATGCCATACTGTGTGCTGAGAATGAATTTGCGTTCCTAAATCATGAATTAAATGTTCATTTCTTACGAAAAAAGCATGAGACAGGCTTTTTTAGGTTGCTCAGATAATCAAGTAGTAGGATTAAGATTGAAGTCACATATCGTATTTCACCATATTTCCTTTCTATTACAGAATTATTACGTCTTAGTGTCTAACTTCAAAAAACAGGATTTGAAATGCATATTTCATTGAGGCTTTTGATGTGGTAGGATAGCTTAGTTGTACTACTATACTTGCTGTTGGAGTTTACTTCTCCCCAAGCACTTATCTTTTCCTTTCCTTCTCAATTTCAGCACACACAGTGTTTAGAGCAAACATTGCTATTAAATTACCTGTCTTGTTTATCTAATTTTCAGCATCTTTCCTGGTCACTATACCATATGGATAATTCATTTATGCAATCTAAAAAAATATTTCACTTAAATATTTCATATTTTTTATGGTTATTATACTTACTATCTCAAGATTTGGGAATGGAGTCATCTTTAAATTTAAG
>NW_004953619.1:0-1315 GCF_000317375.1 Microtus ochrogaster
CAGGCAGCGTTTAAAAGAATACAGTTTCCGTGTAATTATTTCGGGTATAAAGCTAGCCATGCAGGCGGCCGGGTGCCGGGGGCATAAGCTAAGCTAGCAAGGTGGGCGGCAGGGTGCCTGGGACACAGCCCCCGCCGCTCTTATTTCAACATGTGTAGTTATTTTATCGATATGGGAATATCTTTATTTGGGGAAGTTTTTTTTTCCTATGATTCTGTCAAGGATCTGATCAATACCATTGTGTTTAGACTAGTCTCCTTTTCCTATACCATTAATTCAAGGATTTGATCTTTGGACAGTGTCTTGCATTTTCTGTATGTTCCCATCCTGTGCTTTAAATTTTTCACCTTCTTTGCTCTACTTTTCCAGATCCTCTGCTTTATCTCTGAGTCCTAATATTCTATTTCCTGCTTGACTAATCTTACTCATAAGCCTTTCCACCTGAGTTTTCTAAATGGTATACCAAGGTTTTCAATTTCACCTTCATTTCAACTGTGTTCTCGTCACTGTTCCTATCTCTTTATTAAGTTCAGTTTTTGAATCCTAAATTGTCTTCATTATTTCATTCAGATGTTTATTAGTAGTTTCTTGGACATCATTCAAGTGTTTATTGTTATCATCTTGGAATTCATTGAGGTATTTGTTCATTTCTTCCTAAAGTTTATGATTGATTGTTCTTTTCAATGCTGTGTTGTGGGGATCACCAAGGGATTGATATTGCCCCATGGAGGCTCCATGGCCACACATTTAAGCATTTGTTTCATGTCTCAGTATCCATTTTAGGGGTCATGCAATTAGCAAAGGACAGACTCCCCACAAGTGTGCTTTAGTGACCCACTGAGTTTGTTGGAGTTAGCTTGCAGATATCATTGAGAGGTTGCTTACCCTTGAGCATGGAAGACTCTAAGGCAGCTGCATCCCTGAAATGCCAAGCCCAGGCTGAGTGAGAGATGCTAAAATGCACGTGCATGAACTTCTCTGCATGCACAGGCTTCTCAGTGATGGCTGACCTGGGGGCTTCTGCCCTCCCCGCAGTTGTTTATAACCTTGGTGAGGGTCTTTGGAAATCTTAGCCAGTTTCAGGAACTTCCTGTGCCTTGTAGTTTTTATTTATTCACTACAACTTGTGAGTCTCCTGCAGTCAGATGCTTCTCTCTCACCTGCCTGCTCCCAAACACCCAGCAGCAGCTTCCCAATTAATTGACTTCAAGGCTTAATATAAGTTATAAATGCTTAGCCAATAGCTCACTCAGGCTTGTTACTGACTAGTTCTTTTTTTTTTAATATTTAACTCCCAGCTTACATTTTATTTATT
>NW_004953620.1:0-1315 GCF_000317375.1 Microtus ochrogaster
GAACAGACACCCCATGAAGCAAATGACATCACAATCTACCCCCTACTATAGCTAGCAGAAGATACTAATATGTGACCCCAGCCATCCTGACCCCAGAGCCTGCCTGCTTAACCACTAGGTGACAGTGACTCAGCTAGATGAACACTATGACACAGGGGATGAGCCAGCAGGTACACAGATTAACCTTTCAGGCCTGAGTTCTCACACCAGCTCCTGTCCTCTCTGTTCCATGGACAACTAAGAGATCAGGGAGTGTGGGCTCAGTAGCCCAGGACTCCCTCCTGAGCCCCACAGAGCCCTGAGCATTTTCCAGTCATTGTGCCCTGGCCTGGCCATCTTCCCATCTCCAAGCACAGCAGGGCCCAGCTGTAGCCTGGCAGGGGTCCCTACCTCCTGTGCAGGGTCCTGCTGGTGAGGAGAGGGCAGGGATGTGTAAGTCAATGGTGGTCAGCTGAAGAGATCAACACCAGGATGCAGGCCACAGCCCCAGGCCTGGAAAGGATGCAAAACAACCCAAGAGGCAAAAGAATGAAGACGGATGCTTGGCATGTAGGAAACAGGGTGGAGGAATATATACCAGGAACTGGCAGGCAGAAGGGTCAAGAAGATGCCCAATGGCATCTTTCAAACCCAGCTCTGCCATTCGTGGGCAAGTTACCTAGACTCTCTAAGGCTCAGCTTCCTTATCTACATAATGAAAACAAGGACTCAAGTACATCCTTGTGGGAGTGCAAAGAGCTGGAGGATCTGGAAGCCACAGTGAGCTCTCAGCAGATGCAATTCCTAACAGCCTGGTAATGTTGGGGAGCCTGACCTGAACTGCTTGGACCAAGAACCTGGAACGGAGGCCAGATTCAGCCAGGGCTGCCCAAGAGGCTCAGCAGCTAGAGCAGCGGGTATGCATGATAGAGGTGACTCCATTAATACAGATCGTCCTCAGCATCTCTCGGGTAAGAGCAGAGTATCCCTGTGAACTCTTACCATGGGACATGTCAGGTTCCTCTTCACCTGCCCCTTGTCTACTCTGTCCCTTTCCCCCTTTTCATCCCTATCTCCCTCCTTTTCTTCTCCATGACTGTGTTCTAACTCTCTTGCTTACCTTTTGTCCCTCACCCTTTCATTTCCGACATCCCTTGCCCCACCATCATCCACGGGACAGAATACCGGCCTTGTAAATGGATGAGGGTAAATAGGTGGATAACGGTTATCACTGATGTCTGCTGACTTCTTGCTAAACACCAGGTCTTATGGTGGCCCCTCTGGGAAGAATATCCCACTTAACTCTGTGAATGGAGGCTAAAGACTTTGAAAGGCC
>NW_004953621.1:0-1315 GCF_000317375.1 Microtus ochrogaster
CTGCCCTCCGTGTTGCAGGTACAAAAACATTTCTGAACAAACGTAATCTGATCATTTTCCTATAAATAGAGATCTTAATTATCACATTTATCCATTTTATTTCTTTTGAAAGGTTTTCAGAGGTTGCATATCAACGACATCTCTTCCGAAGGATTTGCATTTGAAAGGCTGTTGTTCAAATTTAATTCACATTTGACACAATGTTTCCTCTTGCAGAACATTGCTAGGTATCTGAAAATCAGTTTTCCGCAGTTTCTCTTCTCCATCTCTCTGATCTTTTCCCTTTTTATGATGGGGATATTCTAAGTGAATTCCCTGTGTGCTGGGGAAACAAAAACAAATCAGAAATGTTCATGCCCTTTCACGGTCCTTTCTGTATTATCTTCCCCATGGGGAGTGCTGCCAACAGGAGCCTGCGGGAGAGTGTCTTGGGCTTTCCTGGGGCTTCTGGGGCCAGGACAAGCACTAACCTGATGGAAGCACAGTGTCTAGTTGATGGAAAGGCACAATTAATTTCCAACTCTGATTCTAGCTCCTCTCCGGTGAGATCAAGCCTGTATGCCATCTCTCCACAAGCCCCTCTGGTTTGTTCTGCGTGTCAAGCTCCAGCCATTCACTCTCTGTGAAAACTCAAGCTACATTCTCCGTAGGTCAGATAGAAAGCACACTGAGTGGAGTGGGCTTTTCTGATTGTGAAGGACTGATCCTAATATTTTAGGAGGAAAAATTACTGCTGGATGTTGATAGGAGGGTCCTGATCTAAGGGACAACTGTCCAGCAGCGGGATGAGATGGTCCAGATTAGTGGCTGTATACGCGGTTCCTGTATTAGAACAACTTTTGTCCACATAGTTAGATGTTTTTTCCCCCATCCCTCCTAGAGAGGCACCAAATCAGATGCAAATGCTGGGTACAGAGTAAACTGCAGTGTGGTGCTGTCATCATTTCATCCCCTGTTTTATAGGTCTTGTCAGTTTCTGAAACTTGTTGGAGGATAATTGGCCTAAGATGTAAAGCCACACTCTGCCATTCGAAGGAACAAAGAAAGACAGCTTTCGCCCACAAGTCCGTATTTTGTGAAACATTCCCTTCCTTTTTAATAATGAGCTGATACACGGTGCTTCTTCCAGGCTCTGAAAAATCTGTGGGTTTTTTTTTCCCCCTGCAATGTCGTACAAGCCACTTAAACTGCTGCCATTTGTAATGCTGTGGTCGGTCTCATTGAGCGAGGAGAGCCTGTACTTGTTATCTTAACTAAAGGCGAATCCGTGCTCTGTTCTGCCCAGGCTATGTAAGACCTGCAGTAGCCTTCCTTC
>NW_004953622.1:0-1315 GCF_000317375.1 Microtus ochrogaster
TGGATCTCTGTGAATTCGAGACCAACCTGGTCTACAGAGGGAGTTCCAGGACAGGCTCCAAAACCACAGAGAAACCCTGTCTCGAAAAAACTAAAAAAAAAAAAAACAAAAAAAAAAAAACAAAAACTGGTAAGATTTGCTTTCCATGTATTTTTTAATGAAGTGTTTTTTGTTTTGTTTTAAGGCATGTGAGCCAGGAATGGTATCACAAGCCTTTAATCCCAGCGTTAGGGAAGTAGAGACAGGAAGATCTCTGCAAATTCAAGGCTAGCTGGGTCTCTTTACCAAGTTCCAGCCAGGACTCTGTCGTGAGACGCTGCCCCAACACAAAGTTGAGTTGACCAGTCTGTTGCTTCTAGATCTAAGCACATTTTTCCTCCTTCCTTCCCCTTCCCTTTTATCCTCACACAGGACAAGACAATTGAGAGGCTCAGGCAATCTGTAACAAAAGTTGAAGCAGTAAAAGACAAGACCGCTGTCAAAACAGACAACCTGAAAACCGCACCAGACTCAGCAGCGCAGGCAGTGAGAGCGGAGAAGGAGAGGGTCCGCCAGGTGCCAGCCCCGGGCCCTCCTGAGCCCTCCACCACCATCAGGAACGCACTGAAGGGTGTCTCAGGACGGGAGCAAGAGGTCTCTTACAGCTATGTTATAAACAGATTTCATTGACGTGATCAACACTCACCTCAACTTAGACTTTAGCTAACTTTGACAAAAAGGGACATTTTGGCTAATGGCATCAGAGATGATTTGGATTACTGAGCCCTTTACAAGGCCTTCCTTCTTCTCTTCTTGGTGTCTGTTTTGTTAGCAGCTGTTGCTTCCCATAGGACAGGGAACACAGCCACTGAGAAACATGTAGTTTGATATTTCAGTTCTGTGACAGGGTGCATCTTATCACCTGAACAAGTCAGACAATATTGTCTTCCCATTTTTGTCCTAAGGTAGTTCCATGTAACTTGTTATTTATCCACTTTATATTTCTTTCTTTCTTTTTCTTTTTCTTTTCTTTTTTTTTTTTTTTTTGGTTTTTTGAGACCGTTTTTCTCTGTGGTTTTGGAGCCTGTCCTGGTGGAACTAGCTCTGTAGACCAGGCTGGTCTCGAACTCACAGAGATCCTCCTGCCTCTGCCTCCCGAGTGCTGGGATTAAAGGAGTGCGCCACCACCGCCCGGCTCCTAACCTTTAATTTTAAAGAAGGTAATGTATGTATTTAATCCCAGAAACAAACATTCGTTTACAATTTCAGCCATAGCTGCAGTGAGAAGCAAGTTCCTGAAAGCTGGACTAACATGAGATGGCAGAGGAGAAGCCGG
>NW_004953623.1:0-1314 GCF_000317375.1 Microtus ochrogaster
CAGGAAACTTCTGAGTTTCCTGTCCTGGGCTGCTGCAGCGGGTCGGAATCTCACCCTAATGATGGCTCTCCTGGTGCCGAGATGCTCTCTTACATTCATGTATTCTGCTATTTATGCTTGCGTTTTTTCTTCCTGATCATTTTTTCATATTTTCCATTTCAATAATCCCTTTAATTTGTGTTTTCTTTATTGTCTCTTTTTTGTTTTTCAAGTTCTGAATAGTTTCTTTCATCTGTGTGATTGCGTTTTCTTGGTTTTCTTTAAGGGATTTATTGATTTCTTCCAATTTTTTGTTGTCTTTTCCTTTATTACTTTGAGGAAATTTTTTTCATTTCCTCTTTAAGGGCCTCAGTCATTCTCCTAAAGTTATTTTTCGGTCATTTTCTTATGCTTTTTCTGTATTTGGGTATTTAAGTCTTGCTATTGTAGAACCACTATTTTTTTGGTGTTGTATTGCTCTTTGTAGTATTGAGTATATTCTTACCTTGTCTACTCTTCTTTTCCTATGATTGGTGTAGTTGCATCTGTGTCTCTGGTGATTATTTTTCCTGGTGAAATTGGATCCAAGGCTCAGATGTTTGCTCCTTGTGGTGCAGTCAAGGTCATAGTATCAGTCCCCTGGAGGTCACTCTGTGTTCCTAGAGGTAACTTGGTGTTCCCAGGCATAGCTGTGCAATCCCAGATGTCATTAAGGTCTGCTTTTATGGAGATTGCTTGCTTGGAGATGCTCTTGCTCAAGTCACTGCCTTGAGCCTGCCCTGGCAGAGGTCACTGGAACAGGCCTGCTCACAGAGGTTTTACATTGTTGGCAAATATATATATATGAATACTTGCTTATTTTAGCATAAGAATTTGGAAGGAATTTTGTACAATTCATTGGTGGATAAACAATACAGAACATTCTATAAAATGCAATCTTATAATAGTCAATTTAGAAAGAAATCATGTCATATATTGAGAGCATTTTTTAAATGAATCCAAACATTAGAAGTTGTTTTGGAAAACCCTGTGTGGTTTAATTTGCAAGAAGTATAATATTTCATACTATCAAAATCTGTGTACATCAGCCTGGGATGGAGTATGATCAGAGAGCTCATGCCTTTTATCCTTAGGATCAGAAAAAACCTCCAAGAGTTCATACAGTGCATTTTATGAAAATTAAAGTGAGAGGCCTAAAACTGAAAATTCATTAAAATAAATATTTTCAGTTATTTTATTAATTCACTATTGAAATTATAAAACTCACATGAAATAATTTCAAGAAGTCCTCTCCAAAATTTAAGCAATTAAGTTTGTATTTATGTTATATCATCT
>NW_004953624.1:0-1314 GCF_000317375.1 Microtus ochrogaster
CCCAGCCTGGAGATAACAGCATTTATCCATTAATGTCATGATGTCCCACTCTCCTCACTGCTCAGAACGCCTTGCCCCATATAACATGTCACAGCAGCAGCTGGATTTCAGCATCAAAGCATACCAGGAAGTAGTTCACATGGAATGAGAATCTCCATTATAGGGAAAGTGAGACATGAGTACAAAAACTAAAAATAAACCAAGTGTCAAAACTCAGAGTAGAATATTATTTGACCATGAAAAGGAATAAATAAAGGATTAGAAACCTTGATCTGCTGACCCAGACATCACACAAAGCACATACAAGTCAGAGTATCACAGGTGTTTCACAGATTATATATATATATAATATATATATAGTCATAAGTGTCAAAGTTTTAGAAAAAGTCTGTGAATTATATACCAATAAAGCTTTTATTATCAAAACCAGTGGGGCTTTGCTTAGAGAGAGCCCTGAACCACTGGTGTTTCCTGGGGCTGCAGGTAGAGGATCGCTCATGATCTCCTTTTGTGTTCTCAGAACAAGGATCCCCTCGCCTCTGAGCTGAGGCAGTGGGTCCAGCTGGTTGTCCGGTCCTGTGAAGACCATCTTCCTACTGCATCTCGACTGGCTGCTGCTGCTGCCCTCACATGCACGGCACCCCTGTTCCTCACCAGTCCCCAGCCCGTTCTCGGTAAGTGTGCTAAGCAGGGTGCCCACTGCACCCAGGTCAACTAACCCAGGAGGATATTCCAGACTAACAGAAAGGACACTGTCAGAGGCAGCATGTGTGACACTTTGACATGTTTCCAGGATATTCTGTCCTCTTCGTTCATATTCTGGCTCTTTTACCAACAGCTGCTTGCCTTTGTTCCCTTCAATCTTATCATCCAAGCCATCCCATGCACATTTTTTCAGAACACGCATGTGCTTTGCAGTCTTTCCTATCTTTAAATTTGACCCTTTTGGTAGTCTGCTATTAAAAATTCTCATTTGAGACAGTGTCACTGTATAGCCCAGGAGAACCTCAAACTTGAGAAATTCCCTGTCTTGCCTCCCAAGTACTGGGATTATCAGTGTAGACCTCCATGCTCCACTGATGCGGAGCTTGGAGTGGGTTCCCACTGTCTCCAGGCTAAATCTACACATCCTTTAACACTAATCCTTTAACACTAATTTAATCCTAAATCTAGGCCCTTTCTGTACTCCTTTGTGGTTTTGTTTCATCTCTGGCCCACCTTACTGCCTTGTCATCTGCCACTCCTTCCTCTGGCCTGTTTGTCATCAGTAGGAAGCAGCTATCTAGAAATAAATTCTGTCTGACTGACTTGTTG
>NW_004953625.1:0-1314 GCF_000317375.1 Microtus ochrogaster
GGACTCACACCGGCTCTCCACGTGGACTCAAGTGGACTCTTCCGCCACCTCTGACAAAAACCAGTCATTACAGGTAAAAATTTTTTTTTTCCTTATAAAAGATGTCTGAGAATATTACCCTCGAAAATTTTAACAGTTTTTTTAAATGTGCCATATGGGAGATCTTACAAGAGGTGTCTAGCACCCCACATCTATACATTCTTATGGGATTAGTAATTTTCCTTGGCACTAAATGGTTTGACAACAAGGATATGATACAATCTTTAAGGGACAAATCCAGGATTTTTAAGGCAAAAGCTGCACGTCTAAAAACGATTGAGGACAAATCTAGGATTCTTAAGACAGAGGTAAAACGGCTAAAAACTATTAGAGACGAATCTAGGATTCTTAAGACAGAGGTAAAACGGCTAAAAACTATTAAACACGACCATGATATTCTCAAAAATCAATTTGATGTTTTACAAAAAAATAACAGATCCTTGTCTAACAAGACTCTGCTAACTGAGCAAAATTTAAAAAAGATTCAGGTTGATATTAAAAAAAAATTCGTTAATATAAAACAGAAAAGAGCTGAGTTGGACCGTAAACTTCAATCCCTTTCTATAGAAACTGAAACATTATTGGCTGATACTAAAAAAAAATTCATTAATATAAAAAAAAAAACAGCTGATTTAAATCGTAAATTTCAGCAGTCACTTTCTAAAGGGATTAAAACATTAACTAAAAAAATCAAAATGGTTAAATGTGACAATCAAATCTTGTCTAAAGCTTATGATAGATTGATAAAAAGATTGTCAATACAAAAAGGCACGGTTTATGCCATGAAAATTATGTCCAAAGATGAGAACTTATCTCTACTGGACAAACTTCGTACTTTTAAAACCTCAATAAAAGCTTTAAAACATAATTTTGGACAGGAGATACAGACATTACAAAAGACAATGGTACATAAAATTAAAAAGATTAAAAAATTTCTAAATTCTGATAAAAAAAAACACACAATAAAAAGACAAATTTTAACTACACCTGTGGGTAAATCCCTCAGGGACAATTTCCACAAAGCTCTACCTACAGCTTTATCTGCTTTTCCAATAATAACAACGGAGAAGATGATTGGTTCCAAAAACCCTAGGGTCATTAAAAAAGATTCATGAAAATGAATATAATCTTATATAATATAAATGAAATGATATAGGTATAAATAATTTGCATTGGTATGGATTTTAAGGTCAATTTTGTTATATGTATATGTATTTCTTGATCTTGATTAAGGTATTGTGATTGTGTAGTTCATTTTTAAAATGTAATGTATAA
>NW_004953626.1:0-1314 GCF_000317375.1 Microtus ochrogaster
CTTTCCCCACAGAGCTGACTTCATGGCCATGGCTGCTGGTTCTAAATCTGCCATACTATATAAGCCTCGTTCCTGTGTCAGCTTTTTCACTTCTTATTTCCTGTGGTTAGCTTGTTCTTTCTTAGCTGTTTTTAGGGCTTCTGGGTGTACGTTTTGGGTGTTTGCGGGTGTTGTGTGAGTGTGGGAGGATGCCTTTTCAAAGTGTAAGTCAGAAATTTCACTGAAACTCTTAAAAAAAAACTTAAATTCTTATAATCAGATAATATTTTTATGAAATGCCCTTGGGGAGTTTATTAAACATGTTCCAAAACTAAACTCCTGTATAGCAGCATTCATGTGCTGGAGGAGAAAACTGGGAAGTTAAGCATCTGTGACTTGTCCTAGGTCTCATAGCTTTTACATGGCCCAGAAGGGAGCTAACCCCAGGAACTTGGCTCCATAATTGGTGTTTCTAGACACCAACGTGGATACTCGTCCACCCTGACTTCCTAGTTGGTGTCCTTGACCACTGTGTTTACACCTCCATCTGTCAGAGGAAAGAATATTTTCTCTTGCATTTGTTTGTTCCAAGGATGATGCAAGATCAGATGTGTGGAGCGTGATATTGACTAGATAGATGCATAATAGACATGCAATAAATGTTTTCTTTTTTTTTTTTTTTGGTTTTTCGAGATAGGGTTTCTCTGTGGTTTTGGAGCCTGTCCTGGAACTAGCTCTTGTAGACCAGGCTGGTCTCTATGTAGCAGGCAAATATATTTCCAGTATGATAATTTAAATAAGGCTTTAACGTTTTGTTTGGAATGCAGTGTGTTTGATCTGAATAAAGAAAGTGAGAGTTACATTGTTGAACCAAAGTTTTGTATGTGACTTTGGGGTGGGAGGTCTGGTCCACAAGAGGAGCAGAGCTAGGAAGCAAGGGAATCAAAGAAATAGAATTCAACAGCAAATGCTAGACTGAAAACCAGCCAATTAAAGAATTCAGAAAATCTGGTTTGAGCTGGGGAATCCCAGAGCAGAACAAGGTCTGGACTGGGTGGCAGGAGTGAACGCCCCGAGCATTTCTCGGAGCTTGTTCTGAGGTTGCTGGGTCTTCAGTGGGCACAGAAGGTTCTTTTGAAGATACTTTGCCCAGCTGTAATCTTGTAGAACATTCTTTTAGCCCTATTTTGGAAATCCCCAAATTAATAAGGAACATTTGGTCCTCAGTATGCAATATCCAAGGGAATAAATAGGTCTGGCTAAGTGTTTACATTTCAGATAGCCAAGAATCTAAATGAGGGAATTGTCTTTGAGACCTTGGTTAAAGCTTGTTTT
>NW_004953627.1:0-1314 GCF_000317375.1 Microtus ochrogaster
TTTAAAGTTTATGTAGTAATTAAGTAATGTGATATAATCAGTGCTGTACATTTGACAATGAATTTTAAAATCTTCATTTAGAGACCAAGATGGTTTTATATAAATATTTTATGTGAAAATAAGCCCAACTCGTAATGATAGATACGTATTACCTAAAATTCTAAAGTTATAGCATTTGACTGTGGAACTATGTAATCATAAAACTTCAGTGTATAACACAGCCTGACTCAGTTCTTCAAATTATAAAAAACTAAGGAACAAATGAAAGAAAATGTAAGAATACATGTATATAATACTGAGATTTAAAATTTTCTTCTTTAAAGTTGTGATTCTTAGATGTTTTTATTTTCTAGGTTATATACCTAGACGACTGTGTTTCTTCCTTCATTCAAATCCGAGGATCTGTTCCGTTGTTTTGGGAACAACCAGGGTTGCAAGTATGTATATGCCTGATAGCCAATTTGTTTGTTTGTTTTCCTCTTTGAAAGCATCCACATTGTCCAAATTTTCAACATGGTTCTTCAGTTTCACTAATCAGTCTGTTGTGTGTAGTACTAGACTCACAGGTGAGGGCCTGAGGAACATCTCATCGTAGACATCGTCCCTTTGGTTCCGTGTTAGTTGCTTTTATATTCCTATAGTGATTCATCTTAGTTATCCCAATTTCATAAAGAAAAATTTTATTTTGGCTTATAGTTTTAGAGATTGGAAGTCACGATCGGACAGGCTTGTTGGTTTGACAGCTAGTGAAACAGGGTGACACTTGGTGGCCTTACCCCAGGGTAATATGGAAGGAAGAGAGCACATATTTAAACAGAAGCCAAAAAGAGTCAGCTATATTCCGCTCAGACTTCTGGAGTACTAGGCTCTCATAAGAGTGCCAGCAGAAAACCAGCATTCCCTCCACACGGCTTCTCTCCCATCTAAAGGTTCCAGACCATCACTAATGCCACCCTAGGGACCAGACTTCGAAAGCATGAAGGCTTAACGGAACCACATAACATAGCTGTAGCAACTCAGGAGCCTGTTAATTTGTTAAATTTTAAAGTTTTTTAAAAGTGTTTTTATTTATTTGTTTTTTTAGTGTAAAATTACTTAGCAGAATTTGGTAGCTTTAAAAACTAAAAAAACAAAAACCCTCTGTTCTCAGACTGTATTTACACTGGTATTCTACCATTACTGGTTAAGTGATCTTGGACAAGTGATTGAATCCTTCTTCTGTCTCAATCTCTTCATCTGTGAAATGAGAATGATATCTTCTTCCTGGTGGGACCGTTCTGAGGATTGAATGAAAACCTCTTCAAATGGTGCCTG
>NW_004953628.1:0-1313 GCF_000317375.1 Microtus ochrogaster
TGGAACTAGCTCTTGTAGACCAGGCTGGTCTTGAACTCACAGAGATCCACCTGCCTCTGCCTCCCGAGTGCTGGGATTAAAGGCGTGCGCCACCATCGCCCGGCCTAAGCAATGGCATCTTGAACAGGAGCAGAAAACACGACTGGATAAAGAAAGCGGACAGAGTGGAAAAGCCTTTAACATTTCTGTCAGGAAAGGCTGAACAGCTACAACGTAAGATTAAAAATCCCTTTCTGCTATCTATTAGTAACAACACCGTTAGCTTTGTAAGAAAGCAGGGACTGGTCTCTTAGTTAAGAGCATTTGCTCTTCTTACAGAGGACCTAGGTCCAGTTTCCAACACCTATAAGGTGGCTCACAAGCATGCATAGGTATGTATGTGGTACATATACACACATGCAGGCAAATACTTATATGTAAAATATATCTAAAAGCAAAACAGAAAGCAGCAAAGGGGAGGTAGATCACTATAAAAAGGAGACATCCTCAGAGCACAGCAATCCCACCACCCAGGAGTATGGGGCAATAAAGGAAGTTTAAGGCAAGAGTGGCCTACACAGGAAGATCCTATCTCATTCCCTTCCCCTGAAAAGAGAAATGGCCAGATGTTACATGCCTACTAATAAAAGAACTTAGTATTACCTATGTTCTTGCCAAAGGAACCAAACATGAATGAAACTGATCATACATCTGGACTGGCGCCCAACGTGGGGGCAACTACATTCACGTAAAACCTGAGGGAGCTTGAAAAGAGATTCTAGACAGAAAAGAACAGAGTTTAGTGCAGCTTCTTGCATTTTTTTCCCCAGATGAGCTCTTTGGCTGGCAGCGAGCAGGGGTGCCACAGCTCCTTTAAGAAAAGGCTTATTGACTCAGCATAAGAAATGGCAGCTCCTGGTTAATGCTGCCAGTACAAACTCTGGCTCTTCAGGAGGTCAAGCACTTGAATGGGGTTTATGAGCAGCGTGTTACAAATTGCTTAACGGGCCAGGTGGTGGTGGCGCATGCTTTAATCCCAGCACTCGGGAGGCAGAGGCAAGCGGATCTCTGTGAGTTCGAGACCAGCCTGGTCTACAGAGCGAGTTCCAGGACAGGCTCCAAAGCCACAGAGAAACCCTGTCTCGAAAAAAAAAATAAAAAATAAAAAAATAAAAGTATTATCAGGGATTTGAGAGATGACTCAGTGGTTAAGAGCATTGACTGCTCTACTCGAGGACCCAGGTTCAATGCCCAGCACCCACATGACAGGTCACAACTTCTGTAACTCCAGGTCTTGGGCTTCTGGTACTTTCACACAGATATGCATGTAGGCA
>NW_004953629.1:0-1313 GCF_000317375.1 Microtus ochrogaster
CTGACTGTCACTGGCTAAGAAAATGGTGGCCTCCATCTCACTGGGTGTTTGATGAAGGGATAGATGGGATGCGAACACGGTGCTTGCACATAAGCACGCATGCACGTGCATGACATGTACAGATCGGGGGGTTCCAATGTTTTCACAGGAAGGTGCTCGCTGGTAATAATAAATGTGCTGGTAAATAAGCCTAGAAATAGCTGAAAATTAACTCATTAAAACTCTCTCTCTCTCACCATATGGCAGCACATCTGAACTGACTGCAACATACAAAAGAAGAAGAAACACGGAAAGAAGACATCCCACCCTGCTGTACATGATCTGATCTCTGATCTGATATGAGAATAAATTCAACGAATGGCTGCCAATAGCATTTCATTGAGAAGAGATTCCACATTTTATTCTGTACAGTTAGTTAGTTAGTTAGATAGATAGATTAAGAGAGGCCTGTGAATTGGGGTGTGGTGGTGCTTCTCAGGTCAAGTCAGGTCAGGTCAGAGCAGGGAGGGGCTGAGGAGTTTCTAATTCGCCTTGACAATAGGAACCAGACAGATGTCACTGTCAGGGCCAGAGAGTTCCTCAAAGGGAAGGAATGGAGACCCTTGTTTGCATAAGAAATGTCTGACCTTGGTAAAGGACTTGAAACTGTGGTTTCACATCTTACCAGAAAGCTCCCTCTCGGAAGGGAAAGTCATTGTGATATCTTGCTCTTTTCCTGACCATTCTGATCATTCTTACTAAGTTAAGTTTTCCACTGTAAATAAATAAAGCATGTAAGTAAGTAAGTAAGTAAGCAAATACGTTGATGGATGAACAAATAAATACAAAGTTTGCTGTTGTTGGACAGCATTGTTTTTTCTTCCTTCCTTCCTTCCTTCCTTCCTTCCTTCCTTCCTTCCTTTCTTTCTTTCTTTGTTTCTTTCTTTCTTTCTCTCTTTCTCTCTTTCTCTCCCTCTCTCCTGACTGTCACTGGCTAAGAAAATGGTGGCCTCCATCTCACTGGGTTTTTGAAGAAGGGATAGATGGGATGTGCACACGGCGCTCAAACATAAGCACGCACGCACGTGCATAACATGTACAGATGGGGGGTTCCAATGTTTACAGAGGAAGGTGCTCACTGGTAATGATAAATGTGCTGGTATATAAGCCTAGAAATAGCTGAATATTAAATCATTAAAACTCTCTTTCTCTCTCTCACCATATGCCAGCACATCTGAACTGACTGCAACATGCAAAAGAATTCCACTGAGAAGAGATTACACATTTTATTCAGTACAGTTAGTTAGTTAGATAGATAGATAGATAGATAGATA
>NW_004953630.1:0-1313 GCF_000317375.1 Microtus ochrogaster
GCTTCTGGCAGCACAGGGCCTAATAGTTCGTGCTGCACAGCTGGGCTCTGAGCCTGGGGCTCCCAACGACTTTTCAGAGAGCCTCATGATTGGTTTGTTTCCCTGGGATTTGGATCAAGATGAAAAACGAACCCAAGGTTATTTGGAAGCAGTTCGGATTTAAGAGACCTTCAAACACCACAAATAAAAAGCAATCTATAAATACCGTGTAATAACCCTGTAGTAACTCCCTACTTGCTAATGTTCATCATGGGGCTGAGAATTAGCGGTGAGTATACCCATGTTTCAAAAGTTAGAAAATCAACTTACAATCCAAGTTGTCTGGAAGAGCTGCAATTAGCATTTTACTCAGAGGGGAAACAGCATCCTGTTAGGGAAGGTTATCACATTTGAATGTCCCAGCACTGTGATCAAAGCACTCTTTACAGATGATGGCTCAGAAGCAACCCCGGCCTCCAATACCCACTCGGATTCCTACCCCCACGGGCTCATTAGCCACCATTCATGGAGCCTGCATCGCTCTGTAGTTACCAAAATAGGGTTATGCAGATGGAAGAGTACACGCCCCCCTTTAGTGTATAAAGGAGAGAACCCAATACAGCCATCTCGGGGACACCTAACTCCTAAAATGCCTCCCGAATTCCTGGCCGTCTTTTTGTGGCATTTGTGTTAACCCTGACCCTGAATTCTGGCCTGGAGCAGTCCTTTAGGACACGCTCTGCCTTCACCAGCCAAATCAGCCATTTTTCGCTGCAGAGCCTGCCGGCTGAACAGTCACCACCGACAAGGCAGCTTGTAAGGCCGTGAAGAGCCCAGACCGAAATGTAATAAACAATGTTTGAATTACATTTTGGACATTTGAAAAATGCTCTGGGCTCCATTTCATGAGACATTTGCATTTGTAATGAAAGAGAAGACGGCCCAAGACTGAGCTTCCCCGGCGCAGGTTAACAGGCCCTTTTACGCTGCAGAGGCTTTCTGCAGGAGCAATTACAAACTGTGTACGGATTCATTATTTCTCGAGCACTTCATCAGGACATTTCCCCGGACATCTAATTTGTCCTGTCTGAAATGTAACTTGACATAAGGGATTTTCTTAATTGCTTTTGAAACTCTTCCAAGATAATCACTGCTTTTTGGAGCATGATAAAAGACAGTACACGATATTGCCAGTCTGTCTCAGGATCATGCGCTGAAGTTTTGGGGGTAAGAGATAGCAAAAACTGGCTATGTTTGCCTCTTGTGCTATTTAGTATCTCTATTCTAATTTCCTTTCCATTTAAACAGCTTTGTCATCTCCAAAAATAGCAAGA
>NW_004953631.1:0-1312 GCF_000317375.1 Microtus ochrogaster
TGGGTTTGTTCATAGAAAGCTGTGAACTATGTTTGCCACCCAAGGCTGTTCTTGTCACGGATGTATTTTGCCTAGGTAACTGATTGACTCTGATCTCACTGACCTGGCATTTTCAAATAAAGTGAAAAGATGATTTTAATATGTACTCACAATAAAACTTAACTCTACCTCCTCTTTCCTATGAACTACACCAGGTAGCAAAATGTGCATTAGCTTTCAAGTAGCAGATGCTACCACTGTGTGTAAACTTTCTATTAGCTATTTAAGCTTGTCTATAAAGACTTAAGATGTAAAATGGTACACTAGTTTACTATGGTAAATTGTCTGACTTGAATTCTGTCTAAAATATTTTATAATACTGTTAATGAAAATCCAGAAAGCATGACTTAGGTAGTGGTTTTCAATTTATGGGCCACATACGTGGGCTGTGAAAGGACATTTTCATAGGGGTCATATATCATATATCCTGCATAACAGTTATTTATATTACAATTTATAACAGAATCAAAATTATACTTATGAAATAGCAAGTTATAATTTTATGGTTGGGGGTCACCATGACATGAGGAACTGTCTTAAAGGGGTGCAGTGTTAGGAAGGTTGAGAACCGCTGACTTAAGAAGAGAAGGGTTTATGCTGCTGAGCACTTCCTGTGAGTTGAATATGTGGATGCTCAAGACCATTGACTTGGTTGGGACACCACAGCAGCAATATAAGATGAGTGGAAACAGTTCTCCTCATGGCTGACAAAAAGCGGAGACACAAAGATGGGAAGGGGCCAGGCAGGACAAAATAAACCCCAGTACCTCCCTCCCCAGAGAGCTACTTCCTCCATTTAGACTCTTCTTTAGAGCATCTCAGAAACTTCCCCACAGGGCTGGCTCACATTTTGAACATCTGTCCTCCAGCTCTTGGTGCAACCTCAGGAGGTTGGGGACTCTACAGAGGGGCTTCCTTGGGAGAAGCAGGTCACTATAGCTGTGCCTCTGGGCAGTAAAGCCTGGCCTAGGTCCTTGAGCCTGTGGGCAGCTTCCTGGCATGCTGCCATGGAAACAATTTCAGCTTCCCACCTCTGGACCCTGCTGAAATGGACTGAGTCCTAATAAACCCTTCCATTCACAATTGTTTCTGTCAGGTATCAAGGTGAAGCCATACAAAACAAGGAACTTAGGTAGAAATTGACCTCATCACACTGAAATCTCCAGGCTCAGACTGCTTCACAGGAAATGTCTAGATTCTACTAGCTCTAGAGAAGAAATAATGCCCTTTTCAAATAAGACACAGTCTGCTATGTGGCTCTCACTGGCCTAGG
>NW_004953632.1:0-1312 GCF_000317375.1 Microtus ochrogaster
AGATGTGAGATTAGGCAAAAAGAGGCTAGAACTAATGGGCCAAGCAGTGTTTAAAAGAATATAGTTTGTGTGTTGGTATTTCGGGGCATAAGCTGGCCAGGCAGCTGGGAGCCAGGCGGCAGGCACACAGACCAGAGCTCCTCCTATACTTCTCTTTGCGACAAGGAGACATGTCTGCTTCTTGCAGCTGCAAACTTCTTCAGAGAAGATAATGGACATGGAAGAAACTCCACATGAAGTTGACTTTCTCTGTAGCCAAAAGGAAGCCATCAGGCAAAAAGGGCCCTTGTCTCACCTGCCGTATTAACATTGTCCTAAAGACAGCAGGACACAGAATATCCTCCTTCACAGAAAAGCCTGTCGAATATGCTAGGCCTGAAGGCTGAAGATGAATGCCCCGATGCTACCAGAAACTCAGTTTGGGTTACTGTATGGGCAGACAGTTTTTTTCTGTCATTCTGTGGTTTGGAAGTCGCCTGCTCGCACCTCCTGCTTACTCAGTTCCTGTTATTTCCTTCTTGGGTCTCTGAGGGAGTTGATAGCTACAGCTCTAGTTTTCCAGAAACAGAAAGCAAATTACGATAGAAAATCAATTAGGGAGAAAACTTTGAACCCAAATCGATAGGATAGAGGTGAAATCTTTCTCTGAATTTGTCAAACGCAAATGGATGGGGCATTGTTGATGTATTTATTGCCTGTGCTTATTGGATATGCTCATATTTGTTATATCCTTCTCTTTTCTCTTAAATAGAAAGTGGGAAAATAGTGACATTTCAATTGTATTTTAATAAATAAAGATTACCGAAAAATCTGAGAGTAAAAGCGTCTCACTGATCAGACTTAATGAGCAGATTTGGAAACAGATAACGTTAATCCTGGTAGCTACCCTCTAACACACACCCTCATCCCATTGGTGCAGGCCTTTAATCCCACTTCTTTATTCCAGAAAGAGTTTCCACAAGGAGCCAGAGTTCTCACTGGTGTGTGCTCTCTGGGTTAGAGTTCTACACCTTCCTTTAAAACTGTCTGGTCACAGCTAAACTGAAGTTGTGTGTGCCATGTTGATGATGAAGTTGGTAACTTGGAAATGTTGATTCTGCTCTTGGGTCACGAATGGCTCATACATGGCGGCCACTTTGGTTTGCTCATTGACATTGTATATGACATGCTGAGTTGGATGATTAGAATTTCCCACCCTAAAATGAGATTTTTAAAATAGTTTGCCTTTTGTTTTGTAATAGGCTTGTACTGAATACTCTAAATGAATTCACAAGCCCCTCAACCCTAATACATTTCTTAAAACCTTACACTC
>NW_004953633.1:0-1312 GCF_000317375.1 Microtus ochrogaster
TATTAAAACAAAGGAATTTTTTTTCTGATCTGCGGGTGTTAGAGCCATTACTCTGTGCCCCTTATAATAAGCACTAAACAGAGCCACTTCATGTTCCTCCCGGAAACTCTTTTCCTCCTAGGTGAAATTATAGGTCTATCCCTCTATGATAGAGTCATTGGACCATATTTCAACAGAAAACAATAAAGTCTCCAGCAAAACCTTATATAAAAAGCTCCTTTTATTAAAGAAGAATTTGTAAAATATCCCTAGTAATCTGGGAGAATGTAGACACAGATTGCTAGCATATGAACAGATTCTTATAGACATGATAAGATTTTCAGAAATAATTATAATATGCTTAAAAGTAAGAACCACTCCACTATAAAGGATCTCTCCACTCCATAAACAGTGGATGGGAGGAACGAGTCACATCTTCATCCTATAATTCTTTATTGATTATCTTATATGTCTCTATGTCCCAGATGGGGTGTTGGCAATCAAAGGTAAGCAATCCCAGGAGGCCCCAGTGTTTATTAGATGAGTCACACACATACATAAGCAGAGGAAGTCTCTGTTCCTAACATTAAGAAGGGATGAGTCCTTTGGAGCCTGCCTGTCTTCTCAGGACAGTTTACACCTGTGTCTGAATACTACTGTGTAACCCATAAAGAAATATATTGGTCAATGTCTTCAAATCTATTGTTCTCAATTCCCATCCCAGATCAATTCATATGTGTAATGTGAAGCTGCAACTTGTTAGTATTGTGATACCCTTGAAAAGCCCAGCACCATGAGGGGCACAGAGTAGACACAAGGCACCAAAGAAAATAAAATGTCATGATTGCATTGAGTGTAGGTGGTAGCACTACTCAATTGTGCTTCCTAGTAAAAATGTCAAGGTACAAATACTAAATTATGTAACTTTTGATCACCTGTTACTTTAAAATGAAAACTTTATGCATTCTAGCTTTCTTTTCCTTTTAAGCAAAAATATTTGCCTATATTGTTTATCATTACCAAATAGTTTATATTTTATATATTCATTTTTTAATCAAATTTTACCCAGTAGCTTGGAAGCTCAACAGGGATAGGTATTTTTTATTTAGTTATTGCATAGGTGGGGAATGATCTGAGCTTGGAGGTATGTAGTACTCTTCTTAATGATTTGTGTTTAATTTTTGAAATTTCAAGTGATTAAAATACTGACTGATCCATAAAAAGTGTGAGATAGATATTTAATGTAAGACAGATGATTTGTCTTTAAACAAATCAGTGCAGTTTGCATTCCATATATAAAATATATGGGGTGTGTAAACACAAGCATATATTT
>NW_004953634.1:0-1312 GCF_000317375.1 Microtus ochrogaster
TTCTATTTTCCAAGAGATGGCACAAAGTACAGTTAAATGCACAAAAATACAAAATTCTACCTTTAAAATATAGGAATGCTTTTATAAGGGTAAAACTGAATCACAACATACAGCTGAAACTTATAATCATCTTTGTGTCACAGTTTTAGTATTTTTTTTACTATTTAATATTTATTAATTATGTATGTTGTTCTTCTGCATGCCAGAAGAGGGCACCAGATCTCATTACAGATGGCTGTGAGCCACCACGTAGTTACTGGGAATTGAACTGAAGACCTCTGGATGAGAAGAGCAGGGGGTGCTCTTACCCTCTGAGCCATTTCTCCAGCCCCTCACAGTTTTATAATATATAATAAAATCGATATTTTGTTAGCATAACGCCTTGATTGGCTGAAATTGCCCTTTGTACAGTCCATGGTAACACTGAGGCAAATTTCAGATTAAATAATTTCAAAAAGCAAATTTTAATGCATCCACAGCCAAGCACATTTGTGAACAACTTTCCAGGAAAACTTAAATTCTCAACTGTATGGATTGTGAACGTCTAGGGTTACATACTGGTGTCAGTGTGTGTGTGTGTGCAATGGTATTCTACCATTTTCCCTTATACTTCTTGGAGCTGGCAGAGGTTTGTAAACAAAATCAGAATGGATTCGCAGTTTTCACGTAATTCAAAGTGTCTTTACAGAGTCAATCAGTGTCTTCAATAATAAGAAATTAAAGTTTTTCATTTCTTTTAATAATTTGGTGAATTTCAAGCAAAATGCAAAGAACAATGTTGTTTTCCAAAGCCTACTGATCATTAAATTAAGTTTCTATTTTTTTTTTTTTGTAAATTAACCCATTTATTTAGTTGGCTGTGCACTATAGAGTAGGCTTGGGTATCAAATGGTAGCACTTTTACTGGTCTTTCAGTTCCTTCAATCTTCTGATGGCAGACTTCACTGTGACGGCAGAAGTCGTGTTGTAGGTCCAGGCCCCACCAGCCACCGTTTTCATGCAGGAACCACAGTGCCAGATGCCGACGGCTCGTCTCTTCATCTTGACCTTGCCACAGAAGAAGCATGTGTACTTGGCGTGCTGGCTGATTTCAATTTTCTTCACCATTTTCCGGAGGGAGGCACCATAGCGGGTCCCATATTTCCCGACGATCCCGACCTTCTTGGTGCGTTTAGCCATGTCGCCAGAACCTAAGCCAAGCACGGAGAGTAAGTTTTTATTTCTAAGCCAATATTAATATATAATTTGCTTTGTAATGTTGCAACAGTTATAACTAGAGAGTCTAAAATTTGAATAAATCTAGCAATTTCCT
>NW_004953635.1:0-1311 GCF_000317375.1 Microtus ochrogaster
AAAAAAAAATCTAAACAATTCCTACCTCCAAACCTAGCTCTACAGAGGCACTTGAAGGAAAATTTCAGTCTGAAGAGGTTAACTATGACCAAGAAGATACAAGAAATGAATGATTGCAGAACAGTAAATCAAAAGGGGGAAAACCCACACCATGACAACAAACTAATAGGAATCAATAAACCCTGATCATTGGTAGCTTTCAATGTTAGTTGTCTCAACTCCTCAATAAGAAGAAACAGCTAACAAATAAGATTAGAAGACAGGATCCATTTCTTTGCTGCATCTAAGAAACTTACCTTGCCGTCAAGATAGCTGTCACCTCAGGGTGAAAGGATGGTATTTCAAACAAATGGATCCATGAAACAAGCAATTGTATCCGTTTTAATATCTGACAAAATAGACTTCAAACCAACACTAATCCAAAGAGATAGGGAAGAACTGTATATACTCATCAAATGAGAAATCTACCAAGAGGATATTGTAATCCTTAGCATTTATGTACCAAACACAAAGGTACCCAAGTTCCTAAAAGTATCACTACTATAACCAAAACATCACATTAACCCTCATACAGTGACAGTGGTCAACATCAATACCCCAATCTCACCAAAAAGCAGGTCATCTAGACAAAAACTAAACAGAGAGATCCTGAAGTTAAATAGCATCATCAATGAAATGGACTTAGCACAACAATGAGGACCCTAAGAGAGACATACACGGATCTAACCTACAAGGGAAGTATAAAAAGACAAGATCTCCTGGGTAAACTGAGAGCATGGGGACCATGGGGGAAGGTTGATGGGGAAAGGAGAGAAAGGGAGGGGAGCAGAGAAGAATGCATAGCTCAATAAAATCAATTAAATATAAAAAATAGATAAAAAATAAAAAAGAAATGGTCCTAGCAGACATTTGCAGAACATTTCAAAAGACCTAAGAAAACTGAAATAGTCCCCTGCATGCTATCTGACCCCAATGGATTAAAGCTGACTATCAACAATAGGAAATATACAAATGCTTGAGAACAGAACAGCTCACAACAAAATTAAAAATGGGTCAAGGCAGAAATGAAGAAGAAAAATTGTAAACAGACTCTTTGGGCTGCCAGCTCCAAAAAATGACATGGAGACTTACTATTAACTATGAAAGCTCAGTGTGAGCTTAGGTTTGTCCCACTAGCTCTTATAACTTAAATTAGCCCATTTCTATTCATCTATATGTTGCCATGTGACTCATGGATTTTTCCTCTCCTCCTGCATGTGTGTTTCCTCTGAATCTGGCTGGGGACTCCTCCTCTCTTCTTCTCATAGATCT
>NW_004953636.1:0-1311 GCF_000317375.1 Microtus ochrogaster
CCTGATTTCCTTGCCTGCGGCTGTGGGATAATGCACACCTCAGGTTCCATAAGGATAAAATGTGTGTGGAGGTGGGTGGTGGCTTCTGCCTTGGAGGTTTGTTATCGCTGTGCATTCAGTAAAGGTTTTCTGGGGACTCTGTTCTCTCAGGTCGGGTTCCTGTGGCATCGTCTACATTAGGAGAAGCAAAGGAAGTCATTTAGTTACACCAAAGTGTTGGCGGGAATGGAAAGCTCTCATCCTCCCAAGCGTGCGCAGAGGGTGGAAAGGAAGAAACATTGGCTGAGCTCATTTGGTTTCAGCCTTTCACTAGCTTGATTTGGATGTATGCTGTTTCAGTCATGGGGTGACTAACTTGGTGGTGGTGGGGTGGATGTTGACATGATCAAGCGATGCATGAAGGTAGAGTGTTCTTCACTTCTGGCCATGTCCCCGAGCGTGTTTTTAGAGAGCGAGCCAACTGAGTTGAAAAGAACTGCTCCCTGTGTAGTCAGGGCTGGGCCCGAGAAGTTAACCATCTTCTACTGACTTAGCCATTTGCTGCTGCTGCTCTCCTCTTCAGTCTCCAGGTTGCTTTGTCTGTAGGCTCTGGGATCCCCACCAGTGCCCACTAATGCTTTAGTTCTTTGGCATCTGCCTGGGGGTTTCATCGTTGCCTTGTTGGTTGAGGCTTCCTGCTAAGGTTGAATCACACGACTAGCTCATAGAGCAGGACTTTTCACATCTGTGGTCTTGCAAGCAATCCCATTAAGTCCAAACACCTATGTAAGTATATACATAAACATGTATATGAGTATATTCACACATCACTCCTAGGTTCATACTGTCACAAAGAAGCCCACAGGAGATATCGTAAGCACAGGGTCTCATGTCTCAGGTTGGTCTCAAATTCCTTGTCCTTCTGTGTCCGCCTCCAGAGGGACAAGATTACATATGTGTACGGCCACAGCCAGTGCCCAGCACTACAGATGTGTACTGCCATAGCCAGTGCCCAGCATTCAAATCTGCCTGAGGTTTGACCCATTTTTAGGTGTGTCAAAGTTCTATAAGATTTTTTTAAATGTCAATTTCTGTATGGCTGTTGATTTGGACTTAGGGCTTCAGTCTATCAACAGCCACAGGGTCAGAGCTCTCTAAGGTGATAGAGGAGGGTCATAACTAAGGAAAACTGCTTTTAACTGCTTTAGCTAAGGCACAAGCCCCTCTGATTGTCCCTTTCTAGGTCTTTCTTTACTTCTGAGTCTTCTCTGGGGACGCAAAATTAAACTCCCCTCGCTTTGGCTCTTTATGAGTTTGGTTTTGGGTTTATTC
>NW_004953637.1:0-1311 GCF_000317375.1 Microtus ochrogaster
ATAAGAGTTGCTGTGGTCATAGTGTCTCTTCACAGTAATGGAAACTATAACTAAGACAGGTTTTGAGACTCTAAAAGAAAATTACAAAATTCGGAACTCTCATTTTTTGTTCAATTGAAACACATGTATTTTCTACTATAATTATCACTTTGTACTACTGATATTCTAAAATCAAACATACATGCAAGATAATATCAATTTATATTAATGTGCTTACAGAAAGAGACTGAGCATATTAACCTTCTTAGAGAAGTCTGATTCTGTGTACATTCCCCCATTCTGAGTCCTCATACCTTTCAGGACGAAACTCCTCAGGCTCTGGCCAGTATTTTGGATCTCGGTGGAGAGTAAAGACAGGTATAATCACGTCAGTCCCTTTGGGAATGAGCATACCATTGATTTCAGCATCTTTCTTACTAGTTCTTCTAATCCTATCAGAAACTGGATATAATCTCAAAGCTTCACTCACTACCATGTCAAGATATTCCATCTCTTGCAGGGCTTCATAAGTGGCAGGTGCCTGGGAAGATTAAAAATCAAGGTTTTGTTGATTTGATATTTGAAACTAACTTTCATACCAAACTATAGAGTACTTTTATGTTTGTAGGAACTTGTCATTCAACCATATTAGTGACTGGATTTATCACTAATAAGTCATATTTACAATAGTCATGTGTGTTGACATGCTAAAGGGCCACTGAAATTCATGATGAAGTGCATATTGAAGAATATTAGGAGAAACGTATACTTCGGTCCTAATCTTCAGTGTTCTTTTGTACAATTTTCTTTTCAGTAATAATGAATGGCATATTATGTCAATCTCTTCACCATAAATTAGTTATTGAGGGTGTGATAACTTATAAAGGAAGGAGGCCATAAGTTCAGAATGTGGAAATATAATGTAAAGAATTGTGATTTCTTTTTTAATTCCATATCAATCCTTTCAGAAGATAATTCACAGTTTTTAAATCTTGTGATTAAATTTAACATTACTATAAATGAGAAATTTGAATGTTTTTATTAATCAATGCCATAGTAAACAGGAATAGTATATAAAATCACAGTGACTAACATCAATAAGATCTTTTTTTTCTTTGAAACTCATCATGGTTAAATGGATAAAAATGGAAACCAATTGAGCAAAAATTTCTACTCTACTGAAAAGTACAAATATCTCTATGCTTAGTTCCTGATAGAAAACTTCTAATGGTGCTTAAAATGGTGTTCTAATAAGTCTTAAACTTCCAATATCCCACAGCATAGAGTCACATGAGAAGGAGGTCTAGATGAAAGGTTAGAAATTACTAGATT
>NW_004953638.1:0-1311 GCF_000317375.1 Microtus ochrogaster
TTATACTAGGACAATAAAAATGAACTCAGGGTGTTATCACATGTGAAAATGAATAATCATGTACAAGATTAATTAACGTTTGTGAGCTGGAGAGACAGCTCAATGGTTAAGAGCACTGCCTGATCCTTCAGCGGTCCCAGGTTGAATTCCCAATGCCCACATGAGAGTTCACAATTGTCTGTAATTTCAAGATCTGACACCCTTACACAGACATACATACATGCATGCAAAACACAAGTGCACATAAAATAAAAGCAAATAAAATATTTTTAAATGGACTGAAGGGATGGCTCCCTGGCTAAGAGCACGACTCTTCCAGACCTGGGTTCAATTCCTAACACCCATATGAGAGCTTACAACTGTCTGTAACTCTAGCTACAGATACCCTCACACCAATGCACATAAAATTAAGTTCAGATAAGTTGATGAGCATTCAAGAAATTCATTAATGAATTTGTGTTGAATTAAGAGCGGCAGAGCTGCATCCCCCGCACCCGGCCGCCCACATGGCTAGCTTAGCTTATGCCCCGAAATAATTACACGGAAACTGTATTTTTTTAATCACTGCCTGACCCATTAGTTTCAGCCTCTTATTGGCTAGCTCTTACATATTGATCTAACCCATTTTTATTATTTTGTGTGGCCCACGAGCCGCCTTACCAGGAATGATCTTAACCTGTATCTGTCTGGCGTGGGAGAATCATGGCGACTCACTGACTCAGTTTTTTTTTCCCAGCATCCTGTTCTGTTTTCTCTGCCTACCTAAGGGTTGGCCTATAAAATGGGCCTAGACAGTTTTTTTATTAATAAAAAATCATTCCCACATCAAATTTGCCTTCAGTGTGACAAGACTAGCCATTTGAGCAAGAAACTGTTCTTGCCTGGACTGCTTGATGGTATGCTGTATGAAGTGGGCATGCAGGACCCACAGAAAAGTGACTGGTAAACTTTCCAAAAAATGGGATGGTCCTTCAAAGTTCCTGTTTCACAAAGGAAACTGTCAAACATTCTGCAGGACACTAAAGAAAGTGACTGACAAACTGCCAATATAGACAAAACAGTCTTTCAAATTTTCCAATTCATGGAAAAGTCTGTGGAATACTATGGGCCTGAAGGCTGAAGATGGATGCTCCAATGTGACAGAAGAACTTTGGGTGACTATCTAGGCAGCAGGATGCCTCTGTCAATTCTAAAGTTTTGAAAGTTGCTTACAGTACACTTTCTGTTTACTTAGGTAATATTGTATTCTCCTTTTGGAGTCTTTGATAGAGCTGAAGACAAATAGTTATAGTTATAGCTTTCCTTAGTTAT
>NW_004953639.1:0-1311 GCF_000317375.1 Microtus ochrogaster
AGGAGAATCATGGCAACTCCTTGACTCAGCTTCTTTCTCCCAGCATTCTGTTCTGTTTACTCCGCCTACCTAATTTTATGTCCTATTAAAGGGCCAAGGCAGTTTCTTTATTTAACCAATGAAACAACAGATAGAAAGATGACCCTCCTCCATCAATGGACCAATAATACCTGTAGCTCTTAATACAGATCCTGGAAAGCTCTGGGTTGCAGTGTGGGTAGGAGGTAGCTACATATATTACACCTGGATTCTTTCTTTTTAACATGAGTGTGTGTGTGTGTGTGTGTGTGTGTGTGTGTGTGTGTGTAGGATAGAGGACAACGTGCAGGACACAGTTTTCCCCTTCCACCATGTTTTCCGCAGGAACCGAACTCAGGTTTAAAGGCAAGTACCTTTACCTACAAGCCATCTGGCCGACGCATACATGGACGTTCATCTGCCTATACCATCAGTTTGCGTTTCTGTTTTGTCTGAAAAGGAATGGACATAGTATTTCCCTCATATACGCCTACTGTTTTCCTCTAACGTTACATCTTGTTTAATCTAATTATGATCAGCAAAGTTGCTCATTGCACTGGAGTTTGCTTTATGTTTTTAAAGCGACAGTCACTGCCACTGTTGGCATCCTGACGGCTGAGGCGCTGAATCGCCCCCCCACCCCCACCCCAGATCGCGTGTTGTGCACACGTCACCTTTCAGAAAGGTAGTCCCAAGAAGAGCAGACCAGGGGAGTGCAGCTTTCCCATTGGTACACATTTTCTCTGCTCTCTCCTGTGTGAGCATGGGTGGGTCTGTGTGTGTGTGTACATGGACCTGTGTGTGCATGAACCTCTGTGTATGTGTGTGTGTATACATGAACCTGTGTGTGCATGAACCTCTGTGTGTGTGTGTACATGGGCTTGTATGAGTGTGCATGAACCTCTGTGTGTGTGTGTGTATACATGGACCTGTGGGTGCATGAACCTCTGTGTGTATGTGTGTGTGTACATGGACCTGTGTGTTCATGAACCTCTGTGTATGTGTATGTGTGTGTACATGAGCCTGTATGAGTGTGCATGAACCTCTGTGTGTGTGTGTGTATGTGTGTGTACACGGACCTGTGTGTTCATGAACCTCTGTGTGTGTGTGTGTTCATGGGCCTGTATGAGTGTGCATGAACCTCTGTGTGTGTGTATATGTGTGTGTACATGGGCCTATATGAGTGTGCATGAACCTCTGTGTGTGTGTGTATGTGTGTGTACATGGGCCTGTATGAGTGTGCATGAACCTCTATGTGTGTGTGTGTGTATGTGTGTGTACATGGGCCTGTAT
>NW_004953640.1:0-1311 GCF_000317375.1 Microtus ochrogaster
TTTTGTTTTGTTTAGAGACAGGGTTTGTCTGTGTATCTCTGGCTGTCCTGAGACTCGCTTTGTAGACCAGGCTGAAGAAATTCTTTACACTGAAAAAGACATAATAAAATGTACTTTCGAATTCTCGTACTCGGCTGCCCCGATATTCCACCCGCACCCCTCCCCCATCTGCCGATCCGGTTAGAGGCGGCTTCCACAGGACAGCTATTGATACCCTAAAACCAGTACTCCAAACTCTCCCAGTTTAGAATTGAAAGCAAGCTAGTGCTTGGCTCCCCTGACTCACTAAATGCTAAAGTGATTTCCTCTTTAAAACATAAAAATGTGATAACTTTTCATAATAATATTATTACAATAACAGAAGACACATAAGAAATTTCTTTTTTGTTTTCATTTGTTTTGTTTTATTTGGGGTTTCCATGTTGTTGCCTAGGCTGTCCTTGATTTCACTGTACTTTGTAGCCAAGTAGCAGTCTATCAATAGCAAGTGCTGACATTATAGTATACAGTTCCTTGCCTGCCCGGCTGAGAACACTTAAAATGTAACATTTTAATCATTAGTAGATGTGGTGCTTTGAATAGATTGGCCTCCATAGGCTCATACATTGGAATGATTGGTTGCTAGGGAAAGGCCCTAATTGATAAGAATTAGGAGATGTAGCCTTGTTGGAGGAAGTATGTCACTGGGGGTGGGTTTTGGGGTTTCAAGTTCAAGCCAGGCCCAGTGTCTCCTTCTCTCCACATGGATACAGATGTAGAACTTTCTGCTACCATGCTACCATGCTGATCATGGGCGAAACCTCTGAACCTGTAAGCAAGCCCCATTTAAATGCTTTCTTTTATAAGAGCTGTTAACAGATTGAAGACCTTAGAACTGGACTCCTCCATAATAATAAACATCTTATAAAGCCAATGACTGGGAACTTCAGGACTCTAATTACTGGACAGCGGCATGGTACCTGAGTTATTTCTGTTCCTGGGAGGAGACTGAGCATCCTAAACTGCTCAGGGGGTCACTAATGGATATGTCTCTTACCCTGCTTCTGGGAGCCCTAAACCCTATAAGATTATTATATTTAATTAATTAAGCCCAGTATATATCATGCTGTTAAATGGTTGTTTAACTAAATATATTCTTTGTTTCAGCCTAGTTGATTAATTTTTAATGGAAGCACCTAAACATTGTGGAATGCCTAGTTAGATATGTATGAAATGTTTACACAATAAGATACTGTGCATTTGTGTAAAATAACAAGGTTATTATTTGGGTGTTGATAAGGAAAGAGCTCCAAGATAAATTTTAGAAAAATC
>NW_004953641.1:0-1310 GCF_000317375.1 Microtus ochrogaster
AGAGAGACCACGCCCCAATGGGCGGGTATCTCAGCGGCTATAGGCTGGAGGAGCGGAAGGACCTCCCGCAACATTACATCTTAACCAATTATCTATTAATCTGTGTATTGCCACGTGATTGTGGATTACTGGCAGGATTTTAACCAGGATCCATCTCAGGCAGGAGATCTATGGTGTCTTTTATTCTGCCTTTCTTCCCAGCATTCAGTTCTGTCAACTCCACCTATCTAATTTCTGTCCTATCAACTTGGTCAAGGCAGTTTTTTTATTCATTATCCAATAAAATCAACACACATAAAGAAGAAACGCCTTCACTGGTACTTTATGAATTTGTTCTATGAATTTTTTCTTTAAGAGTGTTTTCTTTTAAGATAATATCTCACCCCATCTGGCAGTAGCGGTGCACACCTTTATTTTTCTTAATTCTTATTTGTTTATAAATAATACCATTCAATATTTCCACTTCCTCCCCACCTCCCATTTCCCTCATACTCTCCCACTCACCCTCCCCATGCCCCCTCTTGTCCTAAGAGAGGGCAAGGTACCCTGCCTTTTGGGAAGTCCAAGGGCCTCTACCCTCCATCCAGGCTTAGGAAAGAGTGCATCCAAATAGAATAGGATCCCAAAAAGCCAGTACACACAGTTGAGAAAAATCCTAGTGCCATTATCATTGGCTTCTCAGTCAGCCACAATTGTAAGCCACATTTAGAGAGTCCAGTTTGATCACATACATGCTCGTTAAGTCACAGCCATCCTTCTGCTTTTCAACTGGACCTTGGGAGTTCAGTCCAGTGCTCCAATGTGGGTCTCTATCTCTATCTCCATCTGTCGATGAAGAAAGGTTCTATGATTATATTCAAGATAGTCATCAATCTGATTATGGGACAAGACCAGTTCAGGAACCCTCTCCTCTACAGCCCAGCATCCTAGCTGGGGACATCCCCATGGACACCTGTTAATCCCTCTAGAGCCAGGCCTCTTGCCAACCCTAAAATGGTTCCCCTAATAAAAAATCTTCTTCCCTGCTCCCCCCTTCCTCCATCTCAATCATCCCACTCACCCAAGCTCTTTACAATCCTTCCCTTCTGCTTTTTCTGTCCCCCTCTCCCTTTCCCCTCACCCCACACTCACCCTTATGCACACAACTTTTTCCTGGCAATCTTGTCTGCTTTCAGTTTCCAGGAGGATCTATATGTGTTTCTCCTGGCTTCACCTTATTATTTGGCTTCTCTAGGATCACTAACTATAGGCACAATGTCCTTTGTTTATGACTAGAATCATTTTTTTGCATTTTTTTTTATTTTTACTTA
>NW_004953642.1:0-1310 GCF_000317375.1 Microtus ochrogaster
GCCTGGCGCACTCAGGAGCTGAAGGTTCCCGGGCTCCCTTACAGGGGACCCTGAGGCCTGCCCGGTAGGCAGGCACTCACCGCTCTGGGTGGGTAGCCTTAGAGTAGGAGCTTAAAACTCCTTTTCATCCATTTCTATAAGGGCATTTTTTATATGCTGTTTAAGGGACTGTATCGATTTCATAATGTCATTTTTACCCCTTCTTCTGGATTAGGGTGTTCAAGACTTTCGGTTGTCAGATCACTGGGTTCTGGTGTTTTCATTTTTTTTTTCAGATTGCTGGAGGAATTCTTGCCTTGGCACCTGTCCATCTCTTCCTTCAAATGCTATCCGATGGATCTTATGGAACAGGATCAGGTTCCCTTGCTGGCCAGCGACCTTGCTGACAAAGGGCCTACCTTGCTGCAGGCAGGCTATTGAAGCAAAGCTGGCAGATCCCATTGCCCCGCAGAAGGGAGGAAGAAGGGAGGAAGTTCCTGATTGCAAACTGGGATGGGTTAGGGATTGAGAGACCCCAGCAGAGGGGAGCAGCCCCTGCTGAATGACCAGGGAGATAAGGGGTCGGGAAATGTCCCTGCTTTGTTTCTGGACTCCTGCCGCGGGTCAATAGCACACTCACCAACCACTGCAATGGGTTCCCCGGAACAGGATCAGGAGGGCCTACCTTGCTGCAGGCAGGCTATTGAAGCAAAGTAATTCCCGCCAGCCCTGTTGCCCTCAACACCCCTTCCCAGTGCCCAAACAGGCTGAGCTGGTGGATCCCGTGGCCCCACAGAAGGGAGGAGGTTCCTGGGTGCAAACTGGGATGGGTTAGGGAGAGAGAGGCCCCAGCAGAGGGGAGCAGCCCCTGCTGAATCTCCCTTAGGGTTTATATGTCTATTTTTATTCTTTTTTTGAGAGCAGAAAATAAGTTTACTAACTGCATTTTTTTCAACATCTTTGAATATATTCCATACTTCAAGGATATTTAGTAGAGGTGAAATAAACAAGTAAGGGATATAGAATCTTCCCAGGAGAGATTGTTGTTTCTCACTTCTTTATTATTATTGTTTTTATTGAGCTCTACATTTTTCTCTCCTCCCATTCCTACCTCTCCCCTCCACTTCAACTCTCCCCAAGGTCCCCATACTCCCAATTTACTCAGGAGATCTTGTATTTTTCTACTTCTCATGTAGATTACATCTATGTATGTCCCTTTTAGGGTTCTCATTTTGTCTAGGTTCTCTGGGATTGTGATTTGTGAGCCTATTTACATACTTCATTTGATCTTAACTTTGTAAGCAGTATCTATCAAGAAAATTGTCCATTTC
>NW_004953643.1:0-1310 GCF_000317375.1 Microtus ochrogaster
CTGGGACTTGTAAGAGATAGAAAATCTTGTGGGCCAAACCCTTACTAACTATGGACTTTGAATGTCACAATCGATCCAGTTGGTATCAGAGATTTGGAGAACATACTCCGAAAATTTAGTTGAGGTCTCCCTATGAAATTCTTACAGGTCTTCCACTGAGAGAGATACTTGCATATCAATGTTTATTGTAGTAATTTAATTATTGTGTTTTTGTGTTTATTAATCACTATAGCTAAGTTATGCATAAACTAGCTAGCTGATGGCAGAGGAATGGAAAGAGAATACAGTTTATGTACATAAACAATGTTGATTTTTCAGCTTTACAAAATAATGAAATTACCTTGCTTTCAGAAAGGTGTATCTAAATAAAGATGTTTACATTAGGTGAATTGAGTCAGCTTCAGAAATCCAAATATCGTGATTTGTTTTGTGAAGTTTCTAGAATGTATATATGGCATGAAATCATAATGTATATATGATATTAAAGTAAAACTGTCCAGCAGAACAAAGCAACTAATGAAGAGAGGAAATGAGTATGGGAGAAATATGTTAAATTCACAAAATACACTCTTTTAAAATGGCAATATACAATAAATATAACCAATGACACATTTTCTATAAAGTATTGGTGTTATTCTAGTTTAACAGGTGCAACAAAAATATCAGTATGACCCTCATTTATTTCTTGTTTTATTGTTTTCAGTGATTTCTCAAATGAAGTAGTTCTTTCTAAAATAGTATTAAAGGGCTTATGTAAATAACTGTTTTTTTTTTACAAATAACACATTTACTTGACAATTTTATTAGTTATATTATAATTAACAATATCAAGATTATCTCTATATCTAAAAGATTATACAAAGAGATCATATATATATATATGTATATAGGTATTTTAGAATATGAAATTAGAAAATGGGAAGTATAGTTGAGGTTTGCAGTCATGTCACTAAGGTGGTTATTGAATCAGCAATGTTGCTATCTTCTGTGGACTAATACAAATTCATTGGCCCCATTTCTGCCTACGGGATCAGAATTTCCAGGATGCATTTCCATGTTGCCACAGCTTTCTAGGTGACTCATGGGCACAATAAAGGCAAAAAACCATTGTTCCTATTTTCATCCAAGGGCAGGTTAAGAATTTAACATGGAAGACAAGGCCAGGTTAAATGGTGGAGTGATAAAGTATCCATTTTTCCATGACTGAGACATAAGAATTTCAAGGCCACAACAAGGTATGTCCCAGGGAGAAGTTATTCATCATGGTTAACTTATTCTTTGTGTGCTTATGGAAAAACTAGAATATCTTG
>NW_004953644.1:0-1309 GCF_000317375.1 Microtus ochrogaster
CCTTCCCTCATTCAGGCTTCCGGCCTTCATCCCGATCTTTTCTCAATCGAGCTCCAACCCTCCTCCCAGCTGGCACTAACTCGTGTGGAGCTGACCTGCTACTCGCCGGCAAGGCCCCTTTAATCCACCCCAGCACTCTGGCGGTTCCGGATCGCTTTGAGTTCAGGGCTAGGTTTGGATGGTCTACACATCTCTAGTACAGGCCAGCCAGGGCTACCCAGTGAGATCTTGTCTCAAAACCAACGGACTCGCAAACGAAGACACAAACCCATAAACCAGACATAGAAGGAGCAGTGGGGCCGGAGAAATGACTCGGCAGCTTAGAGCGCTGGCTGCTCCTGCAGAGAACCGGGCAGCTCACCTGCAGTGTCCAGAGCTCACCTGGCAGCTCACAGCCATCTCCGACCCGATATGCACAGCTCACAGCTCCACCCGATCCGACATCCTCTTCGGACATGCACGGGTCCTTGCACACAGGTGGTATGGCACACATGAATACACATAAAATAAATTTAGAAATGTTAATGGGGTGGGGGCTCCGTGCGGATACTCAGTCATGAAATCCAGGAGGCGACTTCTCCCAGGTGATCCTGGGTTCCAGGGCCGAACTTCAGGCACCTTCAGAGGCCAGAGGAGGGAAGCCGCCGGAAGAGGTTTGTGAGCCAGCTGACATGGACGCTGGCATCCAAAGGTAGGTGGTCCTCTGCAAGATCAACAACAGCTTTTAGCTGCTGAGACATCTTGCCAGCCTCCTTAGTATTCAATAAGTTCATGAGGCAGCGACCTCCACAGGAGCAGGCCCAAGGGAGCAACTGCCGAGGGAGTAGGCCCGAGCCAGGGACGTCCATAGGAACAGGCTTGAACCAGGGACCTCCGCCCCGGGAGCAGGGCTGAGTCAGCGACCTCAGCCTGAGCAGACCCGACGCAGTGACCTCCACAGGAGCAGATAGGTACAAGGGAGCTACCGCTGACAGATCAGGCCCAAGGCAGCGACCTCAGTGGGAGCAGCCCCAAGCAAGCCACCTCCTTGGGAGCAGTCCTGATCGACTCCCCGACTCCCGGTATTGTGGAGAGGAGCGACCTCCGTGAGTGCTGAGTGACCTCCAGGGACAAGTGACCTCCAGGTTGACTGGAACCTTGGCCCTGAGTGCACCACGAAGAGCAGCTGAGCCTTGGATCCGCTAGCACCAAGAAGACTGAACACCAGAGACACAGTCCAAACTACACCAATCAGAGGAAAAGATGGATAGACAAGGTAAGAACACACTCAACACCAAAAAGAGCAATACAACACCAATAAAAACTAGTG
>NW_004953645.1:0-1309 GCF_000317375.1 Microtus ochrogaster
CCTTGCATCAAAACGAGTTAGTTTGAAACTCTGACATCAAAAAATGACAATATGGCCAAATAGCATAAATTAAATAATTTTTGTATGCTCACCATACTAAAAATATTCTCTTTTAATAACCCAGTATATTGTCACATCCTCTTCTCACAGACAAGTTACATATTGGCAGTTGTAGGTAGAGAGTAGCCACAGAGATTTGAGTGATTGATGCTCTGGGGCCTACTGTGTGAGAAATCCTATGTCAGGCTGTCACATGTACAGAAGGAATGGTAACGAGAGAAGGTGCATATGTAGGACAAGGACAGAGTGAACACATGTGCTTTACTTACTTGTTTAATCTAAGTAGTCATTGGCTTAGGGATGTCAAGATCAAGCTTTGACAAACATTTTCTGTAACAGACCTAATTCCTGCTTCAAGGTCACTTTGGCTCCAAAACCTTATTAAACTCATCAGTTTGGCATCATAGCAATCAGGTCCCTAACATGTAATTCATCTCTATTTACACATATACAAGATCAATCCATGTATATGTTCTGGAACAGTCTGAAAGTTTCAAGAGGCACATAGCAACATTGCATATTTGTAGGATATTACATGGCGCTTATAAGATGAATGTAAATATGAGAAAATCAACCTAATGAATGAGCATGTTAGTTGTGCCATAACTCATGTTTTCACAATGAGAATTTAAAAAATCCTGTTTTAAAATTTGAAGTGTGATCACTCTCCTATGAACTGTGGTCACTGTGTAGTGCACAGGTTTCTAACCCATATCACTCTGATGAAGACACAACTTCACCCTCCTGAGTCATTATTTTCCCCAAACCACACTCACCACAGCTATGGTGACAGCCCTTCCACCTAGAATACACACTGTCAACTTTCGGAGCTTTTGAATCTGAGAGACCACAGAGCTCCTATTCTGAGCTTCGTGAATTATTTTTCTAAGTATACTGTCTTCCAGTTCCGTTCTAGAGATTGTGAACTACAAGTTTTAATTCTTCTTAAGATTCTATAGTTCACTGAACTGTATCTATTCATTTGTGGATTGACATTAATGCGGAGAACTGAGGACAATGTTGAAATTTTATAGTGGAAAAGCAAAAATCTCCCTTAAATAAAAAGTCTTAGTTCAGTAGAATATGCACCAGGGAGTAAGATTGCTGCATTGCATGGCTCTTTGTCTTTAGATAATGAGAAACTAGCAATTTATGTTCCAGTGTGGCTGCAATAACTTCCCTTACCATGAACATAGTGCAATTTCCTTGTCCTCCACATTCTGACAGAAACTTGTTTTTGTCTTTATTA
>NW_004953646.1:0-1309 GCF_000317375.1 Microtus ochrogaster
CTTCTCTAGATCTCCAATGTCATACTTAAATTTCCAGTTAACCACTCAGCTGTTATCACAGGGACCATCAGTAAACATAGAGCCAGAGGTACAAGGATTGTCAAAAAGCCCAGGTGGTAAGAAACAATAACAATTTGGGGGGTATTCACAGTCCCAGACTCCAATAACTCACAAAACAGACTATAACATAACAGGTTTATCACTGACTGCAGCAGTGTCTCCTGAATGTTCAGGTAATACCATGATGCTAAAGAGAACAAGTGCCTTAAGATTTGCTTCAGGCAAAATATTGAGGGGTCTAATAATTCCCCTTTCTAATAATTCCTCCTTCTTTTCCTTCCTTCCCCCTGCTGTCTTCTTCTATTCCAACACTATACCATTGTGATCATAAGCTTTTAATATGTCTAAAATTTATTTATTTTTAAACATTTTTTCATAAGCTCCAGGGAAACAATTTAACCTATCTAAACAGACCAGACTTGACCAGAATAAGTACCATTTAATTCTTCCCTTATCATTCCTGGTCTTGGGAACCCCTGGGAAATTCCCTCCTCCACCCTCCAAAAAAAACCCCTGTATCTTCCATCTTCTGACTATCCTCCCTTAATCACCAGCATCTAAAATTTTTCCAGACATAATTTTCTGCCTTTCCAGCATCTTGCAAGGCCCAAGCTGACAGCCAGCCAGTTCCACAGAGCCTGGAAAAAACACAAAAGTAATCAGCCACCCCAGGACGTGGTCAAGCATCTCAACTCTCTAATGCCCACAAAATCAGCAAAAAGCAGTCTCAAGAGTCCTGACAACGCCCACAAAATCAGCAGGAAGCAGTCATGAGAGACCTTATGACACCTCTTTCCCACCCATTAAAGACTCCAACCTCCCTAAGTTTTTATATTAAACAAAGGGTGGAATGTAACGATTCAGTTACACAGCTTGGCTGAGAGGGTTCTAGGACATCACAGATGCGGATAAACCCTCAGGCAGAAGTGCCTAATGGCCCCGGGATCTTAAAGGACCCTGCGTGACCCACATGTGGCATGCTTACATCAGGTATGTCTGACACAACTGTGTGAGCCCTTGTGCGCATGTGTGAGTTCCGTCATCTATGTATGACGTAACCACATCCTCCCCCTGTGCACACGCACTAGGCAGCCCTTAAAAGCTGGATACACCATCTTCATTCTCTCTCTCTCTACACTGACCTCACCAGGTCTGCATACGCTACCCCAATAAAGTCTTAAATGTGTTTGTTGCCTGTTCCTTGTTTCCTTCTCACTTTCTCCAGGTCTTCAGGAAGACCCAGAGTTGG
>NW_004953647.1:0-1309 GCF_000317375.1 Microtus ochrogaster
AACTCTCAATATTTGCTGCTGATATGATAGTTTACATAAGCAATCTCAAAAAATTCTACTAAAGAACAACTCATAAACACTTTCAGTATTCTAGCAGGATACAAGATTAACTAAAAAAAAAAAATCAGTAGCACTCCTTTACACAGATGATAAATGGGCTGAGAAAAAAATCAGAGAAACATCACCCTTCACAATAGTCACAAATAGCATAAAATATCTCGGAGTAACTCTGTTAAACAAGTGGAAGGATGCTCAACCATGCCACAAGGGCATGTTCTCAACTATGTTCATAGCAGCTTTGTTTGTCATAGCCGGAACCTGGAAACAACCTAAATGCCCCTCAACTGAAGAATGGATAAGGAGAATATGATATATTTACACAATAAAGTACTACACAGCAGAAAAAAATAATGACATCTTGAAATTTGCAGCAAATGGATGGAACTAGAAAACATCATTTTGTGTGAGGTAACCCTGACTCAGAAAGACAAATATCATATGTATTCACTCATAAATGGCTTTTAGACATAGAACAAAGAAAACCAGCATACAAATTACAATCCCAGAGAACCTAGACAACAATGAGAACCCTAAGAGAGACATACTGGATCTAATCTATAAGGGAAGTAGAAAAAGACAAGATCACCTGAGTCAATTGTAAGCATGAGGACCATGGGAGAGGGCTGAAGGGGAGAGCAGATGAAGGAAGGGGAGCAGAGAAAAATGTATAGCTCAATAAAATCAATAAAGAGGAAGTTCAACATCATGTATATATCCCAATAGAAGAATGAGACAGCTATGATACAATGTAACAAAGCCAACAGAAAACTAGTCAACAGTGTTGCAGAAAAGTAACAGAGTGAGTCACAGTATGAGGACACAGCAGCCTTAGGACCTAAAACTTCAGTCTTTTTTAGGGGGAAAACCAAGTCCATAGGAATTCAATCTTGGCCCCTGCTAGATTGCAATTTGCTGTGTGTGTGCCTGGGCAAGAACACAGTGCCCACTTTCTGTTAGTTCTTTCCTCAGGATCTCTGAGAAAGCCTCTAGTCAACCTGGCTCTCAACAGGATCATCTGCCTTCTAACTCACCAACAAAGTTCTGCCTGCCACAGCTCATCCATTTCTCTATGTAGCATGAGCTGTATACATCTAGTACAGCTGCACTTGAATTTTATAGAATCGTTTCTGAGCATCCTACACTGAGCCTTAAAAATGGAGGTATGCAATATACAGTTGTTCCTAACCTTTAATTATATTTCAATCTTCCATCCTTGGCATGGCACACTAATGAACATAAGTGTGTCTTA
>NW_004953648.1:0-1308 GCF_000317375.1 Microtus ochrogaster
CTCATCCTGTACCAGGCTGTCCCCCTGGCCCCCACCTCAGGTGCATGCTTTTCTCATTGTCCTCGGGGCACTTTTCCCTTGGCACTGTTTCCTGCTCCTGCCCTGAGCATTCTCTGGTTCTGCCCCGAGTGCCAGCCACCCTCCTACACAGAAGCCCTCTGGCCTGTCCCAATTCTGACGCCCGCATTGGGCCCCCAGTGCCCTTCTCCTGGTGGCAAATATCTACCTTGATCTCCTCTATCTAAGGGCTTTAGGGTTGATGAGTTCTGTATCTGAGGAGAATACAAAGGCAGAAATATTTTCTAAAGATTAATGTTCAACCTAACAAATGTATGAAGCGCTCACCCACTAGGCTATCACTGAGTCAGAAGAAAAAGCATCGTCCACACCCGAAACACATTGTTTCTTTCCAGGTCTCATATCCTCCCAAAGACTCTTAAATTAATATAATAACCTCCTTTGCTCTTTTCTTCATATTTTAAAACCATGTTTCCCCATACACATATGTTGGTTTTTTGATAGACAGGGTTTCACTATGTAACTCTGACTGTCCTGGAACTCACTCTGTAGACCAAGCTGACCTTGAACTCACATAGTTCTGCCCGCTTCCGCCTCCCCAGTGTTGGGATTAAAGGTGTGTGCTACCACGTTCAGTCAAACATAACTTTTTTATTATGATTATCATCTCTTTCTGTTCTGTATAAACAGAGTCAAATGGCCAATCAGGTAACTTTAGACCATTGGTTCTCAACCTCCCTAACGCTGCAACCCTTTAGTACAGTTCCTCATGTTGTGGTGACCCCCCCAACCATAAAGTCGTTTTTGTTGCTACTTCATAACTGTAACTTTGCTATTGTTATAAATCAAAAATGTAAATATCTTTGTTTTACAATGATCTTAGATAAACCCTGTGTGAAAGGGTCATTCAACTCCCAAGGGGCTGGCAACCCACATGTTGAGAGCCAGAGCTTTAGACCTTTCCACTCAGGGAGGCTAATGTCAGATGGCCCCGGGGGCCCCACCCACACCTTTGAATACTAATCTCCTGCAGCAAATAAGGCTCTGGAGCAAGAAAGCCACAAGTCCCTGATGTTCCCTAGTTCCTGGGAGAGGAGTGAGAGCACGGGCCGCCAGCCCTTCCCTCAGTGATTTCTCTTTAATGGCCCAACACGAAACAACCCGTGACTTTTGCCTAGAGCAATTGCTTCAAGCTAACTCAGTGTAACTCTAAGGGTATGGCCCCTGTGCCCATGTCAATGCCCTTTCTGCCTGGTACACCTTCCTGATCCAATTCCTCATTAATTCTCT
>NW_004953649.1:0-1307 GCF_000317375.1 Microtus ochrogaster
GAGGTGCAGCTGTAATCCACAGTGTAGATTAGCTGTGGTGAGGCTGTAATCCACACAGTGTAGATTAGCTGTGGTGAGGTGCAGCTGTAATCCACGCTTGAGGTGAGGCAGATCAGCTCATCCTCTTTATTTTGCTCAAGGCCAGTCTGAGCTTGAGGAGATCTTGTCTTGTTTTGTTATTTTTTAACGGCAAAGGAAGATGAAGCATCTGCAACAAGGTGTTTGTTACTGTAATTTAACTGAGGAAGGGAAACAATACAGAAAGGAAGTAAGATCACAAGGTTGCAGGTCCTGGTAAAAGGAGGAATCAGCACAATAATAACCGAATACCCCAATTATGGTATCAGAATGGGACGAGACCGAGATATGTAACAGTGTGCTGCCAGAGGCAGGGCATGGTCGTGTACACCTTCACTCTCAGCACTCAGGAGGCAGAGACAGAGGCAGGTGGATCTCTGTGAGTTTGAGGCCAGTCTAGTCTACATAGCAAACTCCAAGCCAGCCAGGGCTACATAGACCCTGTCTCAAAGAGAGAGGGCAGGGAAAGGAAGAAGAAGAGGATGCGTGCACTAACTCCAGGCCCAGCGGTACAGCAGATACAAACGATTCACACCAGGTGTTAACAGAAGCAGTCTTTCTAAGAAACCAGGTCCCAGAGCAACCTTATGAAGGAAGCATTCGGAGGAGAGGGTAAGGATATATAGACTTCACAAATGGCTGGGAAGTTTCAGGAGTTTGGAAGTGGGACAAACAAACAAACAAACAAGATGGAAAGACGTGGCTGCCAGTGGGTAGAGGGGAGCATGTTAGTTCAGGGCCTCTAGTGGCAATATATACAAGATAATGGGCATGAATCTGTAGTTCTGATGCTTGCACTGGTGCTGAGGCGTTTTATATCTGGGGTGCTCCCCAAACTGGACAGTGAAATGTTTGTAGGAGGACATCAATAAAGGTTATGAAGGACAGGAGTTTTAGTAAAGTTGTAACTTTTTTAAGTGGCGCCCTGAATGTCTCCTTCAGTGAATGTGACAATTCCCTAAGAGCAGAACGGTCAGCACAGAGCACAGCACTAAAATACTCTTAGTTAGGATGCTGAGTTAATGGGACGATAGGAAGCACCCTTCAGAACCATCTGCACCATCAACCAAGCTTAGTTAACGGGATGGCAGGAGGGCATCCATCAGAACCATCTGCACCATCAACCAAGCTTAGTTAATGGGATGGTAGGAGGCACCCATCAGAACCATCTGCACCATCAACCAAGCTTAGTTAACGGGATGGTAGGAGGCACCCGTCAGAACCATCTG
>NW_004953650.1:0-1307 GCF_000317375.1 Microtus ochrogaster
CTTGTTCACTTTCTGGCTTCCCAGACTCTAGAAATAAACACATAGAAACTGTATTAATTAAATCACTGCTTGGCCTTTTAGCTATAACTTCTTACTTTTTTAAATTTCACATCTTACTTTTACCATTTCTATTATTTTATATTTTACCATGAGGCTCATGGCCTGCTGGCAATGTTCCAGCATGTCTGTTTCCAGTGGCTCCTCCGTGGCTTCTTCCTGACTCCACCTTATTTCTTCTGGCATTTTCCTAGCTGTCTTTGTTCTACTAAGTCACTGGCTAAAACAGATTCTTTATTAATCAATAGTATTCATAGCATACAGAGGGGACTCTCACAACACCTCCCCTTTTATGTTTAAATGAAAAGAAAGCTTTTAATTTTAACACACTAAAATTACATAAAATAAAATAGGTATTAAGCAAGAATTACAGTTACAATATTTATATCTACTCTATCTTTTATCATAAGCAAGGAAAACTATAACTATATATATTTTTCAACTCCATCAAAGTTTCCAGAAAAATATATTACCTAAGTAAATGAGAAGTAATTGTAAGCTACTTCCAAAACTCTAAAAATGACAGAGATATCTCTCTGTATGAACAGTCACCCAAAGTTCTTCTGTATCATTGGAGCATCCATCTTTATCCTACAGGCACATAGTATCTAGCAGACTTTCCCATGAAGCAGGAAAGTCTGAAGACAGTTTCACCTATATTGGCGGTTTGACAGTCACTTTCTTCTGTGTCTGCAGAATATCTTGCAGACTCTTTCATGAAGCAGGAATCCAGAAGGACAGTCTCACCTTTAGGCAATTTCAGCATTTATTTCTTTGTGAATCTTCCATGTCCAATTGTACAGTATATCATCAATAAGTCTAGGAAAGATCAGTTTCTTGCCCAAATGTCAAGCAAGCTCTATAAGGAAGGCCCATCACACTCTTGAAGAAGATAGATGCTGCCAGGAGCAGATGTGTCTCATTGTCATGAAAAGTCCTAAATTCTTAAACATCTTAAATGCCATATTCAGAAGGTCTTTGAAAGATTTGAAGAATCCCTATGCATCTGAAATGTATCTTTGTATATCTAGAAAACCTAACTCTCATGACTACAAGTTTGACTATTATAGATGACTATTTATTAACCTATATTTCTTAATGTAGGTTACATTTTTAAATGAGCTGAACAAACAGAATTCTATAATCAAGATCCAAAATACATATGCACAGTATAAAAAAATTGACCCTAAATTTCTATCAATAAACCAAGATCCAGACCAATGTAAGTCTCTATAGTATTTTAATACAAT
>NW_004953651.1:0-1307 GCF_000317375.1 Microtus ochrogaster
CAGATTCCCTAGAACTAGAGAGAATTGCACGGCACATGTTAGGAAATGTTAGGAATAGAACCTGTGTCCTCTGTAAGAGCAGCCAGTGCTCTCAGCCTCCAGCCCAGGCTCTTAATTTCGTGCAATCCTACTTGTCAACTTTTTTTTTTTTCCTGAAGAAACAGGTTCTCACGTAGCCCAGCCTGGCCCCCAATTTACCATATAGCAGAGGATGGCTTTGAATGTCTGGGCTTTCTGTTTTTCCCTTCCAAATGCTGAGATGGTTTGCTTGGGCTGCCATCCCCATGTACAGTAATGGGGTTAAACTCAAGGCCTCCTGCCTATTAGGCAATCACCAAGTCTACTGATTTATACCCCCAGGCCACATTTACAAATTCTTTTTTTTTTGAAAGGTTTATTTTACTTTTAAAAATATGTATATGTATGTATGCACACAAGTGCAAGTGTCTGCAGAGGCCAGAGGTGTCAGAGCCCCCTGGAGCTGGAGTTATAGGTGGCTGTAAACCACGGGTGCTGGGAACTGGACTCAGGTTCTCCGGGGAACAGTAATGATGTGTTCTAACAGCTCAGCCATCTTCATAGGCCCCATTTGACGTTCTTGCTCTTAACTCCTGGACTACAGGAATCCTGTTTAAAAAGCCTTTGTCTATACTTACCTCTTGAAACTTGAGAAGCTGACTCTCAGGCAGGCTGGGCTGACCTTGTACTTGCTGTACAGCACCTTCTGCTTCTACCTCCCCTGTTCTCCATTACAGATGTGCACTACCCAATCCAACCTTGTTATGTCATGCTAGAGGTGGAACCTAAGACTCCATACATGTTAGATTTATCAATAAACTACACCCCAGACCCCCCCCCATTTAGTTTTTTTTTTTTTTTTTTGGTTTGTTTTTGAGACAAGGTTTCTTGGTGTAGTCCTGGATGTCCTGGTCTATAGACCAGGTTGGCCTTGACCTCACAGAGATCCATCTGCTGCTGCCTCTCGAGGGCTGGGATTAATAGGCATGGGTGTGTCACTACTGCCTGACCCGGTTTTCACAATACCAGCGGTGCCAATCTATGAGTCTGGGAGGTCGTTTCATTTTCTACTGTCTTTCCTTGATTCTTTATCCAGTAGTTCTTAAGTGTTTCAAAGTTTTTATTGCAGATCTTTTATTTCCCTGGCTAGATTTATTCATATCTTTTTTTTATTTTGTCGTCGTCATCATCATCATCATCATCATCATCATCATCATCATCATCATCATCATCATCATTGCGATGCCCAATGAGGTTGTTTGCCTTTTTTCTCAGCATGTTTATTATTG
>NW_004953652.1:0-1307 GCF_000317375.1 Microtus ochrogaster
TTCATAATCAGCATATCTGAGACAGTACCTCAAATGCCAACATACATATGAAATACAAATATGTGTGCAAAGTAGCCCAAGTGTCACACACGTATATTCTGCTTACCAAGTGGACCATGTTGAGGTATCCAGGCATGTAGTAATACGAGGTCAAGCTCTGACTACTCAAGCTAAGTCATGGCAACCACTTGCATTAGAATACATTTTCAACAGGACTTATAACCTGGTTCAAGTACTCTAGACTTTGTGGTCATTTTCTTGGGTCCCAGACTCATTTCTTACAAAGTGAAATAATATTTGGAGTGTTCTATAATTGCAGCTTTGAGTGCCTTTTTTAGTGATTACATTTTTTCCAACTCTAAATTTTACAAATGCTGCAAAGGAAGTGGGAAAAAATATACTATGGTCATTGTAAACTAGACATCAGAGGTATTGTGGATGCTATAATGATAGATATGACTGAAAATTTACTATATACATACCAGCTGAATCACTCGTAAATATGCATACTTATCATAGTGCGTTCACTATGCTGAATCACATATATGTGTGCATGAGTTTGTGTGAAATTGTTATCATTGCACTTCACGTAATAGATTCAGGGAATGAGCGTAGATAACCATTATTATATCTAAATATATGGATAAAGAAAACATAATATCCAAAAGGAATGCAAGATAATCAATCAATGAATAAAATTGTAGAAAAAATTACATAAGTCTCAAGTAAATTGTTGCAACTATATATCATTAAGTCAAAGAAATAGACAACTCTCCAAAATACAAATAGCACACGTCTTCTCTCATAAATGGAATCTAGAAAAAAATATAAAAGGAGGATGAAAATATTTGCAGAACTGTGAGAACAAATGTTTTAGAAGGAGGGAGAATAACAAGGAAACAAAGGGGTGTATACAAACACATTACTTATTTTATGTAATTAAAATGTACAGAATAATAAGATTAATTTTGTACTTACGATATTCTACCTCCAACCCTTCTATATACCACAATCTCTGTTCTCTTTCAAGTTTATCTCCTTTATTCATGCATTGCTATTTTTATACATAAATTTGTATATACATATGTTCCTAAATACAAGGAGACCAATCCATACAATGTTACAATTCTATATGGTTTCAGGCATGTCCATTGGTTACTGGACAATCAGTTTATGTGTTTCTCTCTGGAGAATGTCACCCCTCCCACTCCCTGCTTTCCTAAATGACTAGAGTTCTTTGTTTGATGTTGTTGCCTTGTAATTTTTCCTTGTCCAGTTTCCATACCCATCGATATCTTCCATCTACC
>NW_004953653.1:0-1307 GCF_000317375.1 Microtus ochrogaster
TCTCTGTCTCCCATGAAGTCATATGAGGACTCAGTTGCAGATGTCAGAACCTAGTCTTGAGGCAATTACCCCCCCCCTTTTTTTAAAGAGGTGACTGTTTTCTTTTTAACTAAATTCTTTTTTAGTGGCACATGCCTGTAATCCCAGCACTTGGGAGGTAGAGGCAAGAGGCTCAGGAGAGTTCAAAATCACCCTCAGCTATACAGTGAGTTCAAAGACATTTGGAGCTCCATAAGATGCCGTCTCACGTAATTAATTACAAGTAATTAGGTGTAGCCGGGTGGCAATGGTGCACACCTTTAATCCCAGCACTTGGGAGGCAGAGGCAATCGGATCTCTGTGAGTTCAAGGCCAGCCAGGTCTACAAGAGCTAGTTCCAGGACAGGCCCCAATGCAACAAACCTGTTTCAAATAAACCAAAACAGACAAACCAAAAAAAAAAAAAAAAAAAACCCAAGAAATTAGGTGTGCTGTAACTCAGTGGTAAAGTGTATGTTTCACATAGAAAGAAAGGAAGGTCAGGAAGGCCCTGGTTTTAATCCCTAGCATACACATGCAATACATGTTGGTTGTTTTTTACTCTTTACTCTTTATGCTTTTGGGGGTCCCACCACCCAGCTCCCAAATAAATCACACATGAAGGCTTATTCTTAGTTCTGAGTGCCTGGTCTTAGCTTGGCTTGTTTCTTGCCAGCTTTTCTTAACTTAAATTGTCCCATCTATCTTTAGCCTAGGGCTTTTCTCTTTCTCTATTCCTGTATACCTTTTCTTTCCTTCTTACTCCGTGTCTGGCTGGGTAGGTGGCCCCTGAAGTCCCCCTCCTTCCTCTCTCATTCCCCGATCTCTCTTTTCTCCAGATTTCTCCTTCTATTTATCCTCTCTGCCTGCCAATCCTGCCTATTTCTCTCTCCTGCCTCGCTAATGTCTGTTCAGCTCTTTATTAGACCATCAGGTGTTTTAGACAGGCACAGTAACACAGCTTCACAGAGTTAAACAAATGCAACGTAAACAAAAGTAACACACCTTAAAATAATGTTCCCCAACACATACACCCAAACATGCACACAGAGATACAAGTAACACTTGAGAATGATAAAACATTCAAACAAAACAGATGCATGTACAATAAAAAGTGATTTAGACATAGTGGAGCGTGTGTACAATCCCAGAATCCAGGATGGACAGAGGAGGATTCTGGCAGATTCAAGGGAAAATTTTTTCCCTTTAAATCACATACACTAAATGATTGCATATGACTGACCTTAAAATATTCCTAAATATTTTCCATGCCTAGGCGAAAATTCCTC
>NW_004953654.1:0-1307 GCF_000317375.1 Microtus ochrogaster
TGCCCAGCTCAGAACTTCTGCTGTGTTCTCACTTTACTCTGTGCCCAACACGCATCTTTCCCCCTTTCTGGGAAAAAACACCCAAGCAGCTAGCCTATCACCATGTATAGTGCTGTATTATTTGTGTTTTAATAAATAAAGCTTGCTTGAAGATCAGTGCAAAGCAGCCACACCAGTCAGCCATATAGGCCAGACAGTGGTGACACACACCTTTAATCCCAGAAGCCACACTAGTTAGCCATAGAGGTTGGGCAGTGATGGTGCATGCCCTTTAATCCCAGAACTGGAGAGGAATACAAAATAGGAGGATTCATGAGGTCAGGATTGTCTATTTTAGTCTGAGGTAGAGGTAAGAGCCCATGGCTGGTTGTTTTGCTTTTCTGATCTTCAGATTGAACCCCAATATCTGTCTCTGAGATTTTATTATTCATGATTTATTTGGGACCCAATATTTGGGGTATGAATTCACAAAAAGTCATTTGCCTCTGGCTTTACAGCCACTGGCATAGGTCAGAGCTACATGCAGCTGAAGTCGCTGTCCTACCAGCAAGGTTTTGCTTCTCTTCTAGTTCTTCCTGAATTCCCTTCACAGGCTGCTGCCAAACTAGGTAGCTGCCTTGAAATCTAGTCAGTTTTTTACTAGTTTTTTTTTACTAGTTTTTTTCTGCAGCAGCAATAAGCCTCACATCTTCATCAATACTAGCAGCAGATTTGATAAGACAATTGGGGATTCTTAAAGGGAGGAATTAGTTAAAAAGAAAGAGTGTTTTCCCACATCAAAAAATTGAAAACATAATTACATTGGAGGGATTTGCGTCTCTATGATACTGGACAGTTTGAAAAGAGAACGATAAAATGAGAGGATAACTAATATAGATAGGATTTATGTAATGCCAATTGTAAGGATATCAGCATTATTATTTTTGTTGTATCACTAATAAAGGTGGTTAATCTGAGTACTAAGAATCAAACCTTAGGAAAATTTAATGAAATAGATCACAGAGATATTCAAATCCAGACAGAGGAATTTAATGAAGAACCAATTTCAGCATTGCATTCTAAGAACAGAATAAGGTTTTTGTACAACCAACTTTAATATAGACAATAACTATACAGGAATTATCTAACGATAGCATAAGAGTTGAATGGACTCCTGTGCCAATGTTAGGTTTAAGGAGATTCAAGGAAACAATAGTCACATATGACATTCATTCTCCTTTTGTGAAGCAAATGTTAAACTCATGGTCACTTTGTAATAGAATTATCTTTAACGACTGGACAGAGTTAGTTAAAGCTATTTACAGCCT
>NW_004953655.1:0-1306 GCF_000317375.1 Microtus ochrogaster
AAAACTCAGGGTCAGAAAAAACTGGACTTGGGATCTGAACTGATAGTTCTCAAAAGAAGGGGAAAATGGGGGGCTGGTGAGATGGCTCAGTGGTTCAGAGTGAGACTCTGTCTCAAAAAAAAAAAAAAAAAAAAAAAGACACCTGGATGTCATGCCTGTCTCCTGCTCCTTCTTCTTCAGTCAACTTCTCATATAGTCACTGCTTTCAATATAAAGTTTAATTCTTTTAAAAATGGAAAAAATAGAGAGCTCTGTTGATCTGCAGAAAGATGACAGAGTAAATGCATTCTTATAATGTTAATATATTGTTTGGTTTTGTTTTGTTTCTGGGCTCATCCATTGAGGAACTGCTGAAAGGCATCTAGATACCTTTTTGGCTGAGAAAAAAAGTCAGACATGTTTATATATAATTTTGTTACTATGCAGAGGGTTTATAGATTCTTTTCAGCTTTTTTATAGTACTTAGATTAAAACCATGATATGCAGCTGTACTGAAAGTAAGTGTTTGCCTATATTTCCCTTTGGCATTTGTCTACATAAAAAAAATGAATGCATGGTACTGTTCTCTGTTAAAATAGTCTAATTCTCTAGAGTTGCATATAGGACTTTATAATATCTGTTTAATGGACAGAAACCTCACACTAGCTTGACCTAAGGGGAAAACAATTTAGAGATGCACACTGTCTAACGAATGGCCTTGCAGATCTCAACAGGGAAAGATACAGGAAGCCCAGCATTTGCATGCTAGCCCCATCTGACTTGCCCAACTCGGTGTTTTGCCTTTCTGTTTTATTTATTGTTGGTGATTTCAAAACATCCCTGGTTTCCTACGTGGTATCTTGTTAACGACCAACAAATGATTGACTGACAATTATAGGAATGTCCATGAGATCTAAAAGTGACATTAGATTTTATCCTCTTTGGTAGCAGACACTCCTAGTTAAACAGGCATTTTGTCTTATAAGGGTCTGCTTGGGGATATCACCTCCCACTCACACTGTCATCATTCACAGGTGAGAGTTTCAAATGAGGTAAAAACAAGTGGTCTTTTTTTTAAGGGTAATGTGTAAATTTACATACTCACTACATAGTGCACATTACCTCCATGTTAGAAAGAAGGAACACGTATCTTGTAAATTTTATATTAATAAGAACTTTTGTGAATGATGCCAATATGATTCAAAAGCAAGTTGATTGGCTAATGTACACATGATGGAGTGTGTCTTTGTAGATGTGTTTCAGTACGAACATTGATGAGTCAGTGACAGTATTGAAGTCAGGCCTGTGCAATAGTCTATGTAGTTTG
>NW_004953656.1:0-1306 GCF_000317375.1 Microtus ochrogaster
GTCCAGGCAAGAGCAGTTTCTTGCCCAAATGGCTATCAAACTCCATAAGGATCCTCTTTGATGCCCACCTTCCTCTTGAAGTAGATTGGTGCTGCCAGGAGCAGAGTGTCTCATTGTCATGAAAAGTCCTAAGTTATTAAAACATTTAAAAAATGCCATATTTTGTAGTCTTTGAAAGATATGAAAAATGTCTATCTAAAATATATCTATGTACATCTAGAAAATCTAACTAATATGACTACAAAATTGACTATTATTAATGATTATCCATTAACAACCTATATACATTACATTTTTAAATGAACTACACAATCACAATACCTTAGTCAAGGTCAGAAATACATATACATATAACAAGATTGACCTTAAATTTATATCAATAAAAGTCAAATCCATTTCAATGCAAATCAGTCATATCTCTATCATATCCCCCTTTAAATGTAAAAGAACATTTATAAACAATATTGGGAATATGGGCGCAGTTTTTTCCTCTCGAAACTGCTTCCTGCTGTATGGGGGCGTTGTTAATCAGGTCTTTTATGATGTAACCTGTGTGTTAGATTCATGTCAGTCGGCAGTTGAGTGAAGTGATATTTTTGAGGGTGTTCACAGCAACCCTTCAGGAGGTTGTGGTCCATCATACCATATTGGGATAGAAGCAATCCGCAGGATCTCATCCTCTGTGAAAACAAAAGAAGAAACTCTTTTCCAATGCATCATGTTCTTATATCCAAATTCTGAAGTCATACCCTTATGATATCCATTCTGGTCTAGCTTGGAAGCCCATATAATGAAATGTCTCTCTGTACTTAGCTCCTTCACACTCAAAAATTTTAAAGAAAACACAATGTACATAATCCAGACTCTCTGTGAATTTTCCATGTTTGTGCAGCTTTATTTTAACCTCTATTTCGTTTATTTTTACTTTTTGACTTTTTGAGACAGGTTCTCTGTATATCTTTGTCCTGGAATAACTCTGTACACCAGGCTGTCCTTGAACTCTCAGAGTTCTGTCTCTGCCTCCCAGACGTTGGGATTAAAGGCGTGTGCTACCACACCTTGAAGTCACAGAGGTCAATCTCCCTCTGCCTCCCAAAGGTTGGGATTAAGGGTGTGTACTACCACACCCAACTACTCTCTTTCTTCCTTTTTTTTTTACTTTAAAAACTAACTTTTAGCCTGCATATATTTTTAACACACTGTAAATCATTTAGAGGTTTTCTTCAACTTTGAATCTTTCTTTTACTGTATATGTCTCTTTTTTGACCACATGAGTCTTTAATTTACCAAGCATTAACGGTAGGAC
>NW_004953657.1:0-1305 GCF_000317375.1 Microtus ochrogaster
GTTACTCCACAATTCCTTTATTCTATGTATCCTTGTCAAGAAGTTCTGGCCTGAGCCTTGGGCTTGAAGTAAGCCAGGACACTAATTCTGTCCTTAGAATCTGGTCGGTCACAGCCCATTGTGAAACAGGGTGCTGTAAAGGGCACTGTATTCCCAACTTGCTGTTTTGGCAAGGTTAACACAGGGACCCTGAATCCCTGTGTGAGGCTGGATTCTTAACCCTGCTGTGAAAATCAGGACCCAGCTAACTGCCCAAGCAGTGAAGCCCAGGACAAGAAGAATGGTTGGGAATTCAAGTGACCAGATGTACAGGTAGCAAAGCTACCATTTTGAAGACAGTAGTTTTTAGAATTATAATTTTTCATAAGGGGCCACAGAGAATATATATATATATATGGAGATGTGTGTGTGTGTGTGTGTGTGTGTGTGTGTGTGTGTGTGTGTTATTGTTCTGTAGCTTGGTGTTTTTGTAGGACTCCTAACAGTGGCAGTGGGACCTGTCTCTGACTCTTTTACTTTCTCTTGGGACCTTTTTTCCTTCTACTGGCTTGCCTGTTCAGTTTTCATATGAGGGTCTTTGCCTAGTCTTATTCTAACTTGTTATGCCATGTTTGGTTGATATCTCTGAGAGGCCTCCTCTTTTCTGAAGGGAAATGGAGGAGGAATGGATCTGGGGGGCCGGGATAGAAGGGGTGGAGGGAGGAGAAGCTGAAGTTGGGATGTAATGTATGATAAAGAATAAACTAAAAATATGGCTCAGAGCTTGTGACTAAAAGTCTGTTTTGGAGTTTTCTACCTTACTCATGTTTCCTATCCAGTGTATTTAGTCAAGGTAATTCTTTTTTTGTAATATAAAATGCTTTATATGTTTATCTTCTGTGTATGTACTGCATGCTTGCCTTGTGTCTGCAGAAAGCAGAGTGAGCATCACCAGGTCCCTGGAACTGGAGTTGTGGGCAGCTAGTAGTGGGTATGGCAATGTTGGGAACAGAACTTGAATCCTCTGTAAGAGCAACAAGTGCTCTTGACTGCTGAGCCATCTCTGCAGCCCCATCAAGAAGATTTATGACACAGATATCTCTGTTTCAGCATAAAGGACATGACCACTGCTTATTACTAAGTTTCAATGTTTATTCTTTGAAGAAACCCATTATTTTAAAAGCTGGGTTTTGTGTGTGTGTGTGTGTGTGTGTGTGTGTGTGTGTGTATTTTTAAGTTATGACAGTGCACACAGAAAAAAGAACTGATCTCTTTAACCTATGAGCTTCTTCAGGTGTCAAGAATGGAACTCTTAGTAGTTCTCAG
>NW_004953658.1:0-1305 GCF_000317375.1 Microtus ochrogaster
ATGTGTGTGTGCATGTGTGTGTGCATGTGTGTGTGCATGCATATGTGTGTGCATGTGTGTGTGCATGCATGTGTGTGTGCATGTGTGTGTGCATGCATTTGCAGGCAGAAGACAACTCTGTGGAGCTAGTTTTCCCTTCCTACCTGTACTTGGGTTCCAGGGACTGAACTTGGATCATCCCACATGGAAAGGGATAAGCGGCACTTGGAAACTTTGACAGAGAAGTGGAATTTTTAGTTACTGGAAGTCTTCACTTTGCTTGGACCCATTACACGGCTGAATTAGTTGACACTAGTTGTCTAACAACGTAGCTCATACTTGAGTGTATGAACTAAAGGTAGCATGCACATTTCCCTAAATATGCATCATTTATTCACGTTAGGCCCAGACCCCACGGCATGTGGCGTGCTTGTCTTCCTATCTTCCAGTAATAAACTTAGGAGACATCTTTTCAGAAATGGGTAACTGAAGACACTGGCCAACAGAAAGAGAAGTGCAGACAAGACAGGGGAAGGAATTTAACAGGAGGTGGAACTCAAATCATAAATGGAGTGAGATTAAGTGTGAGAACATGGGCACTGTGTCTATCTGAGAGACCCTCTGTGTGCAGCAAGCACACTTCACAAAGACAGAAGACAAACTAATCCTTGTAAATGTGGAAAGCAGGCCTGACAAAAGGAGACGCTTTTCCCAATGGGACTGAAGCTAGCAGCAAAATCACTTTAATGGGATTTTAGGTCCTAAACAGTGAAATGTTAGAAGCTGATCCAAACCTAGAAAGGTGTCTGACAGTTTTCCAAGGAAAGAAAAAGCAACTGTCACATGCTACAAATTTTCCCACAAGAGCATGAAAGTAATCTACTCTGATCAGTCTTGTTAAATTCTCCCAAATCTTCAAATCTGTTTTTGTTCTATAACAGCAGAGTAAAGAAATAGTAGTTTTCCCTATATCTTAGTTTCTCTATCCATTTACAGGTAGTAGTAAGAAGGATTTTAGTAATCAGATATAATTTTTAATAGGCCACAGATCAGTTGTAATTTCCCCAGTTGATATCCCTGGTGTCTGGTTGAATCTCACCTCTACTGTCCCATGTAACCTTGTATATTACCAGCTTCCTGCGGTGGATCTGACCCTATGCCACTCCTGAAAAGAGACAGATTGAGTAGGTTTTATAGTTTTTATTTATTTATTTATTTATTTATTTATTTATTTTTGGTTTTTTGAGACAGGGTTTCTCTGTGATTTTGGAGCCTGTCCTGGAACTAGCTCTTGTAGACCAGGCTGGTCTCGAACTCACAGAGATC
>NW_004953659.1:0-1305 GCF_000317375.1 Microtus ochrogaster
TCCACATAGACTTCATGACCTTAAGAACATAAATCCACATAGACTTCATGACTGTAAGAACATAAGTCCTCAAAAACTTCATGACCGCAGGGCTGTAAATCTACATAGAATTCATAAGAAGCTGGGGACAGGAGTAAGGCTTGCTTAGGTTACGTAATCTAGGGCTAGATTTGAGTCAATTATGCTTGGGTATTTGGGGTCAGAAGGATTCTGGATAATATTTGGATTGTGGCTTAAATCCAACAACACTGTAGCAAACTGGCCAGACTAAAGAGTTTTAACGGTGTATCTTTCTACTAAGCTAGCAAAGTGCTTTGAAGGATGACTTCTTTCCCCTTTCCTAAAGAGAAGGAAACCTAACACTAAATAGTGAGTTGGTTCTTCTCGCTGGTGCTACATAAGTAGAGAGCTAATAAAGGGTTATGCGTGTGCCCCTCCCCAAAAGGCTCAGGGTGGAAAGACCATAAGAGCCAGAGATCAGGGAGAACCAGGGATTCTTCTGGAGGTGAAAGAACTGATAAACTCTTGAACTCGCAGAAACTGTGGCTGCCCAAGACTGAGGCAATCACATTCCAACATGAAGCGGGGCTCAGGAGCCCCTCCCCCAATAAGGAGCTGTGCATGGGGGAGGGGGCTAGAATCTGTTTTCTTTAAGAATGCAACCCTTGTTAGGTTGGCCATAGATGTATGGCTCCTCACCAAAGATGGCTAGGACACACTAGACTCAGTGGGTTATTAAAAGAGATGGGGGGAGGGAGAAATAGCAAAAGGGAGAAGGGGAAGGAGGGAAGAAGGAGACAGGGAAATGGAAAGTGGAGGAGAGCGAGAGAATGAAGTTGGGTGGTGTCTGGGTGGAAGTTCCACCCCAAGCCCCCTCCCCTGAGATGATCTAGACCACTCCCACAGGGTACTTAAACTGCCCACCCAGAGAACAGCACGTGGTTTTCCGGACTTTCTTTCCCGGCTCCTTTCTAGGGGGCTGGAAAGTCATCTGGGAGCATTTGTATCCACTAAATCTGGGCTTTTTCTAATTTGGTTTGATTTGGTCTGATTTAAATTATTGTACCAGCAGAGAGGCTTATTGGGGTGCAGAAACTCTTCAGGTGGACCTGGGAGGAATCCAGGTGGGCCTGGGAGGACTGGGGAAATTATAATAAAAATACACTGTATACATATATGAAATTCTCAAAGAATTAATAAAATATTGCATTTTTAAAATATTGTGTAGAGCCGGGCGGTGGTGGCGCACGCCTTTAATCCCAGCACTCGGGAGGCAGAGGCAGGTGGATCTCTGTGAGTTCGAGA
>NW_004953660.1:0-1305 GCF_000317375.1 Microtus ochrogaster
AAAAAAATTTAGAAAAAGATTTACTTTTCTTCATAACTATTTTTGTCTCTATCGTATCTTTCATTGAATACATATGTTTGTATATGTCTATATAAATAATGTTTAAGTTTACCACAAGGAACAATGAATTTTCCTGTAGTAATCTTTGAAGTTTCCAAGAAGAAGATGGGGCCCCACAACAACTCCCCCTGGTTGATATGACATCATGATGTTGATAGCGCTACTATATGACCTGTTTTGGGTACCAGCTGCTCAAGATGGTCCCAACTTGGTTAGCTGAAATGATGCACTTTTTTTTTTTTTTACAATGTTCTGGCCAGACCTCCACCAAATACTCAGATACTATTCCAGTTATACCAGACAGTAATCTTAAAGCTTAATCATCATTTTACTTTCACAGGATCCCATAGAAAGAACATCACCCCCCATGACAGCTGGAAGTAATTCAAGAGGACAACATCCCCTCTCCCAACAAAGGTTGTCCTCAGTGTTAGGGACATCATGTAGGGGTTGATTATAATTGGTATAGGGTTGGGAGTTGAGGGGGAAATTTTGTGGGCTCAGGGATCTCTTTGGGAAAAAAAGGGAAAAATGGATGGGATAATAGATTCGTGTGAGGCTTACTCACACTAGTAATAATAGTGAGTAATAGAATGAATACTTGTGAGTTATTATTTATAGCAATTTATATTGGTATAGGTTCTTGTATATTGATACAAACTTAAATTATATTGAATATGTTCCTATTTTTGTCCACCATATTTGTATACCTAGGCAAAGTTATTTTGTCATATTGTATGCATGCATGCCTTCTACCTCTGCTTAAAACATTTTTGTAAATTGATACAATTTTAGGATATATTTATCATATTGTAATGTACATTTCTAACTCTGATCAAGGTACTTACACATTGTTTACATTTTTAGGTCATTGTCCTCATTTTTTGCACAATATATTGTTTATTGGATAATATTCTAATATGAAGTCTTAGTCTTTTTTTAAAAATATTTATTTATTTATTATGTATACAATATTCTGACTACATGTATGCCTACAGGCCAGAAGAGGGCACCAGACCTCATTAAAGATGGTTGTGAGCCACGATGTGGTTGCTGGGAATTGAACTCAGGACCTTTGGACGAACAGGCAATGCTCTTAGCTGCTGAGCCATCTCTCTAGCCCTGAAGTCTTAGTCTTTAAGTTATATAAGTATGGGCTGGAGAGATGGCTCAGTGGTTAAGAGCACTGACTGCTCTTCCAGAGGTCCTGAGTTCAATTCCAGAAACCACATGGTGGCTCACAAC
>NW_004953661.1:0-1305 GCF_000317375.1 Microtus ochrogaster
TGGAACTAGCTCTTGTAGACCAGGCTGGTCTCGAACTCACAGAGATCCGCCTGCCTCCGCCTCCCGAGTGCTGGGATTAAAGGCGTGCGCCACCATTGCCCGGCTCATACAGAGCATTCTTGCTAGAAGAGAGAAGTAGACAGCAATTTGTACAAGATGACTGCTCCTTTTTGTCACCATAAGAAATCTCTTATAGGCCGGGCAGTGGTGGCGCACGCCTTTAATCCCAGCACTCGGGAGGCAGAGGCAGGCGGATCTCTGGGAGTTTGAGGCCAGCCTGGTCTACTAGTTCCAGGACAGGCTCCAAAGCCACAGCGAAACCCTGTCTCGAAAAACCAAACAAACAAACAAAAAAAAAAAAAAGAAGAAAAAAGAAAAGAAATCTCTTATACTGTGAATTCTACTTATTAACTTACTGGCTCAGATGCCGGTATACCTTACAATACATGAAGAAGGTATCACAAAATATATTCTCTCTTCTACTTGTTATTCAAGTGAAAAGGGAACTAATTAGCTGCATTTGTTCCGTTTATTCAATAGTGGTCTTAGTGACCTGTTCAGAAAGTCTTTCTTGTGCCAAGGAATCCACTCCTATTTCCTATTTTCTTTTCTGTCAGATTCAAAGTATCTGGTCCTTTGTTGATGGAGGATGACTGTATTTTAATGAATGCACCATTTTTTTTGTTTGCTTTTTAGCAACTGGGATAAAAAATTGTTTTCAGTAAAATGTAAGTTTTGACTGTATCATGGTCTGTCTGAAAAGCAGACACCTACATCAGGCATGTTTGAGCCCTTGTCTTTTCCGGGCAGCTGGCAAAACATTGAAAGCAGGACCGGAAGTTTCTGGACACGGACCATAAAAGTTTTTCCTCATTCTGGTCATTGAATTTCTTAAGTAGTGTATATAAAACTTTTATGCAGTTGTACTTGTGTATAAACAGATAAATAGAAAAGCCCAATTATATACTTAAAACAAAATCTAGTAGGGACTGGAGAGTTGACTCAGTGATTAAGAGTATTGGATGCCCTAAATGGGATGTCTCTATCAACCCCCCCCCCCCCAGAGCTCAGGCGACTGTGTGGAAGAGAAGGAAGAAAGTGTTTGAGCCAGAGAGAATGGAGGAAAGCAAGAAAACAAGACCCTCTAAATAAGCATGATCAAAGCTTATATGAGTTTACAGAGACTATGGCAACAAGCAAAGAGTCTAACGGGAGCCGGGCGGTGGTGGCGCACGCCTTTAATCCCAGCACTCGGGAGGCAGAGGCAGGCGGATCTCTGTGAGTTCGAGACCAGCCTGGTCTACA
>NW_004953662.1:0-1304 GCF_000317375.1 Microtus ochrogaster
GGGTCACCACACAATGAGGAGCTGTATTAAAGGGTTGTAGCATTAGAAAGGTTGAGAACCACTGCCCATAGTGTAACAGTTAGTTGAGCTGGGTGTGTTCTTTTTCTACAAATAAATTATAAATGTGTTCTATGTATAACTGAGGCTATTTCAGTTTCTCTTTGCTTTTTTTCTAGTTATTAAATGCTTGATGGAAAGTCTTGAGGATGAGATATCTCAGGCTGAGGACTCCCTGCTTCAGGCCGCATCCTCATTTCCAATGTATGGAAGAGTCCACTGTATAACAAGAGCTTTTCAGAAGTTGCCTCTACAGTAAGAATACCCACAGCTATATCTTGTTTTAGAAATACACTTGTGCCTGGCATTTAGCTTTTTACTGGAGTCTGTTTTTGGAAATGAATGTTATGTTGCTTTAAAAAGATTGGAAATTAGATTTAATTATCTACCCATATATGTATATTTTAAAGTCCCTAATATTTCATATACCACACAGTTTTAAGCCATAAATTCTTGCAGCTCTTTTTTTATGTTAATTTCATTTCTAAAATGAGTGTTTTGCTTTTTATATCACATCTCTCCTGTGTTGTTGCAGTGACCTGCAGTTGGTGAGTGAGTGGAGGCTCGTGGTGGAGAGGCTTTTGCTGCTGTCCTACAGGCTTTCTGCTGTGGTGTCTCCTGTCATCCAGAGCTCCTCCCCGGAAGGCCTCATCCCTATGGACACTGACTCAGGTAAGCAGTTTCTAACTATTATAAACAGCCCCCAGCAGGAGAGAGTTTTACACAGTGCTGTAGTGAGTGGTAAGGTGCCTTTGCTCCTGTGAGCATACTCACCCATCTTCCCACAGGCAGACTTAATGTTATTCTCTGAGTTAGAAAGAAAAAGAAGAGGGACAAAGAAGGGGATCAGTGGGAGTGAGGAGGACAAGGGAGGGTAATGTAAAGAATATGATCAGAGTATGCTATGAAATTATATTCATCATTAGTCCTATCATGTTGTATAACCAGTGCCTACTAAATAAAATTAAATAAAAGACAAAAGAAAAAAGAGAGTTACAAGCAGTGTATATATAAAATGACCCCAAACTCCAGAGACCCAGGTGATGAAGAAGATAGGTTGGGTTTTACAGTATTGTTTTTCAGAGCAGGTAGTACAGATATGTGAAGTGGGCAGAGAAGACCACTTACTGGTAATCTGAAATGAACCAAGACCAATTGATGGGAATGAATGAAAGGAAATAGTTATCCAGAATTGAACTCAAGAACTTTTATCTGCTTTTGCTTTCCCAGTCTCTGCATCTTTGCTC
>NW_004953663.1:0-1304 GCF_000317375.1 Microtus ochrogaster
TGTGTGTGTGTGTGTGTGTGTGTGTGTGTGTGTGTGTGTGTGTGTGTGTGCGCGCGTGTGTTGCCAGGAACTGAACCCAAGGTCTCATACAGGCTAGACAAATGCTGTGCCATGCTCCTATTACTGCATCTCACCCCATACTGCATGTCTTTCAAATTTTTCCTTTTTCTTTCCTTTTCTTTTCTGCTTTCTTTCCCTTTTTGGAACTCACTTAATTATAATTCCCAAAGTCAACGTTGTGTTACAACTAGATAAAACAGATGCCTGATTTTTTAATGTGCAGCAATAAGGTTATCTTAAGTATTGATTTGTTTTTAGTCTTGTTTATTTTTTTAAGGTTTATTTATTTATTATACATACAGTGTTCTGCCTGCACGCCAAAAGAGGGCACTGTATCTCACTACAGATGGTGGTGAGCCACCATGTGGGTGCTGGGAATTGAACTAAGGCCCTCTGGAAGAAGCAGCCAGTGCTCTTAACCTCTGAGTCATCTCTCCAGCCCCTTAGTAGCCCCTTAGTTTATAAAGACAAAGATTTTGTTATTTCTTTTTACTAAATAAGACATTTCAAGCCCATTATTAAATTTCCTATTAGGTGAAGCCTTCACTTGATAGATATACTGTCTTTTTTTCTCTTTCTTTCTTTCTTTCTTTCTTTCTTTCTTTCTTTCTTTCTTTCTTTCTTTCAAGACAGGGTTTCTCTGTATCTTTGGAGTCTGTCCTGACACTCACTCTGTAAACCAGGCTGGCCTCAAACTCAGAAAGATCTGCTTGCCTCTGCCTCCTAAGCGCTGGGATTAAAAGTGTACACCACCATTGCCTGGCTAGATAGATACTGTCTTAATAGTAAAAATAAAAAACCTTGTTTCAAATAATTATTTATGGTTGGAACATTTCTGCAAAATTACATAGAAATTATGGAGTTTATTTTACTGGACAAAAAGTTAAATCTACTTAAAATTTGCCCATTGTACAAAATTTTATCATGTCTGTGGTCTCTAGTCCTTCAGATCAAAACATTTGTCACCTAAAAGGAAAACTTGTACTTTTATATTTCCTTTGTGTGTGTGTGTGTGTGTGTGTGTGTGTGTGTGTGTGTGTGTGCGAGAGAGAGAGAGAGAAAGACAGGGTCTCACCGGCCTGGAATTCGCTATGTAGACCAAGCTGGCCTGGAGCTCACAGATGTGTGCACTGCCAGTTGGGGTTCTTTTTTGTTTTTTTGTTTTTTTTTTGCTTTTCGAGACAGGGTTTCTCTGTGGCTTTGGAGCCTGTCCTGGAACTAGCTCTGTAGACCAGGCTGGTCTC
>NW_004953664.1:0-1304 GCF_000317375.1 Microtus ochrogaster
CCCCCCCAACAGTTCATGAATGGAGCTGTTGACAGGTGGATCTTCTAAGAGTTAAGGCCTCATTGGGAGGTCATTGGGGTACCACATTTGAAGGGAATAAAGTAATGGGACACTGAGTCAATTCTCATAAGAGCAAATGGTTGTAAAAACAACCCTGTGTCTTACTATGGTTTCTATGGCTGTAATAAGACACCATGACCAGAAAACAACTTGGAGAGAAAAGGATTTATTTCAGCTTACACTTCCACATTATAGCCACCTGGCATGAACGTTTGATTCATGCTAAGTTGTGAGAATACTTCCTGGCAGGACATATAGCTCAGGTCTTCTGTGTCGCAGCCATTGGAACCCTGACCTTTTAAGTGAGCTACAGGAGAGATGTGTTTTCTTAACATAAGGCTATTAAGAATTTTAGATCGGGACATTTGTTTTGTCAGAGTCAAATATCTCCTTAGAAAATAACTTTTGTTTTCCTAATACCTGATAAACACACAGATGCTTATAGGCCTGTAGTATCTAGAATGACAGCAGCAATAAGAAAATAGTGAACCCTCTGTGTTTGAGATCTTCATCTGTGAACCCAGCCAACCATGGAATAATAATATTTGGAAGACACACTACATATGTTCTGAACATGGTCAGACTTCTATTCTTACCATTATTCACTAGGCAGTGCAGTAAAACAGAATGTACAAAGCATTTATATTGTGTGGGTATGTCAAGTGTTATAAAAATGACTTGAAGGATGCTATGCCACTGTGTGAGTATTTATAAGTTCTCCTATCTGCAGGGGTCCTGGAGCCAACTCCTCCTCCCATAATGAGAAACAACTCTGTATTTTAAAAACGATATAATAAAATAAATTACTCAGCTCTGAGAAACAAAACAATTAGTTAAAATGTTCACAAAATATTTAGCTTTGAGGTAATGTACTATATACCTCCAGGACAGACTGGCTAGTAAATATTTTCTAAGATAACTGAATGAGGTAATTTGCTTTTTAGAACAATTAGCTTCGATTCAATTAAAATAATGCCTTTAATCATAGAGTAGTAGTTCAGCAGCCCTTTTATCTGGCAGCATTATGGACAACAGAGCCCAGTTATCTCTCAGGACAATTTCTAGATCACAGTCATATGGTTTGTATAAGTGAGACTGCTTGCCTTTGTAACTCACCTAAGAGATATTAGACCACTAGGGAATGACTGACTAGTTCCTCTGCGGAGTGAATATGCTGCTTTTTGTTTGTTAGTTAAGTGGAGAGGTATGTATGGTCAAGCATATTGGCATTTCCTCCTGTGGTT
>NW_004953665.1:0-1304 GCF_000317375.1 Microtus ochrogaster
TAATCCCAGCACTCGGGAGGCAGAGGCAGGCGGATCTCTGTGAGTTCAAGGCCAGCCTGGTCTACAAGAGCTAGTTCCAGGACAGGAACCAAAAAAGCTACGGAGACACCCTGTCTCGAAAATCCAAAAAAAAAGAAAAAAAAAGAAAAAAAAAAGAAGAAGACTAGCAAGATGGAAATTGCCCAGTCAAGGTGACTTGGGGCCTAACCCACAGCTGGCAAACGAGAAGTTAGCAGCACACTCAGAAGATAGCAGACCCACAATAAGCTGGAAGGTGACGAGGTGGAACAGACTTGCACTGCCTGCTCCTGTTCAGATGTTAATTCCACCGCTGGGAGAGTCCAGCAGTAGGAGGGCAGAGGCTTGAGTCCTGGATGCTGCTCCAGTTTAGGCTTTCAAGATTAGAGGATGGAAAATCAGAACCAGGCTTTCCACCAATCGCTGCTACTTTGGATTGTTTGAAGGATGGCAAGTGATCTCCCAGGAACACAGGGGTTATGGAAGTCGGAGTCTGGATGACGTGGTGGGTCATATGGGGACGTAAGCATTGGCTGCATGAGCCTTTGCCAGCATGGTCCTCGAATGACCCTGAAGTTTAAAGCCCACCTGGTGGAGTATTGGCTTCCTCTGACCACTCTTTATGAAGACAGGTGAGGGGTAGGGGTGGGAGATGAGGGGTCAGGGCAGGGGGACTTCTATGTATAAGGACATGGGTGAAGTCACAGGAGCAGACTCCCAGGGTACTCAGGAATATAACTAAGGCGCAATTCTAATTCAAGGAGCGAGGCAAACTTCCAGTCACCCTTCACTAGCACCTCCATGCAACATCCTTGACATCCAAGCAGAGCAGCAAGGCCTGCTCAAAGGAAGACTTACGCACCCGGGCACACTAGAGTGCCCCTGAAGCCACTCTCCTCTTACCCTTCCTCCTTCACACTCACACATTCACACACACACACATTCACTCACACACACACACACACACATACACACACACATACACACACACAAACACACACACATACACACACATACACACACAAACACACACACATACACACACAAACACACACACAAACACACACATTCACACACACACACAAACACACACACTCACACAAACACACACACACATACACACACACAAACACACACACACACACAAGAATTCTCACTTCTTCTGTATTCTAATTATCTTTTTTTCCTTTTGAATTTAATTCACTGTACAACTAGAACTTTATGACAAATTTGTTAACAGACACAATAAATTCTACTTTCCCAATGCTGTCCACATCCTAGCGTGT
>NW_004953666.1:0-1304 GCF_000317375.1 Microtus ochrogaster
TGTCCACTAGGAGTCTGCCTATGTACCAGGGAATAGTTCTGAACTCACATTGGATTGAATGCAGTGGATTGGATGCAGTGGGATTTTTTTTTTTTAATTTTAGTGGAGAGAAAATGGACGAGGGAGAAGATATAGATGTGTATGATCTTAACACCTCATACATAGATATGAAATTTTTAACGAAATAAAAATACTTTAAAAAAAGAATCATGCTCATATTAGAAGCTCATCTTCATACATCTGAAAGAGGAATAACAATGTATGTGGCAGTATGCTTCATTTGAATGAGACTGAGATGTCTGTTTTGTCTTAATATTTAAAATAAAAAAAAACACTGCTTTTTCAAGTTCATTGCTCTGAGTTCCCATCGCACAAGACACAGCAGTTCTTTGCCACTCTACCCCAGAAGAAACATGTGAGCAGACTGCAGGTGTTCTCTTTCCTACTGAAATCCATGCAGGCACTGGCAAGGCAGGTTAGGGAGTGAGGCCAAAACTCATGGGCATCTGTATTCGGGAATTTCTGCTCTATGCGCTCCTTATCTCGAACCCTGTTATTAACGGGGATGTTAACACCTGCCAGTAAATGGGCACTTCATGTCACTAGGTGACTCAATCATTAGGTGAAGGAACTCTATCCAAATAATAAGTTTGGTGGATTGAATCTTTGTATAACCTGTTCTTCAAGAACAAAGCCACCGCATGGTAAATTTGTTTTTCTGGGCTTCCTGTTTACCACATAAGACAAGATGAATTTGAGTAATGCCAAAGGGAGGGATTGAATCATTTATTAAGTGCAGTCTTGGACAGGTGTCTCAAATGTCAATTCTAGGATTTAATCTAAACTAATCTTCACAAAAGTTAGATTTAATGGAAATGAGCACCCAGAGGAATTCAATGTGCAGGTTAGCTGGATGCTTAAAATCGCAAATACTGCTGTTAATGACAATCTTTTAAATAAACTCTCTACTTGGCTCTTATCCGCCTGTGCTCTGAGGTAAAATGTATTGGAAAATTAATGTTGGCTTACTGGTAGGAAGGATTTATACAAAACAAGTTGTTTTTTCTTTATCCTAGTCCTTGGAATATAGTCAACTATTTTCTTTTTCTTTAATTTTCTCTTTCTTTCTTCTCATTTTTGTTTTTAAAGACCGAGTTTCTTTGTGTAACCTTGACTGTTCTGGAACTCGCTCTGTAGAACAGGCTGGCCTCAAATTCAGGTACCCCTGCCCACTTTTGTTTACCCAGTGCTGGGATTAAAGTTGTGTGCAACCATGAACAGCTTTTATTCCTTCCATCCTTTCT
>NW_004953667.1:0-1304 GCF_000317375.1 Microtus ochrogaster
AGTGCTGGGATTAAAGGCCTGCACCACCACCACCTGGCTCAAATTTAAAAGTTCTACTTACACTACTTCTACCTTTTGGCACAACAAAGGGTTAAACCCTATACCTAGTGTGAAAAGTAATGCTTTGCAGTATGTAGTTCAGGGGTCCAATCCAGCATGTGCAAGGTCATGGGTTCCACCTTCAGAATCACACGAGAAGATCCAAAGTAAGAAACAAAGAGTACTGTTGTAATTGAAGTGGGATTCCCCTTTGTATGCTATAAACCACTGGATAATGAATAAAGCTGCTTTGGTCTACTGGAAGGGCAGAATTAAAAAAGGTGGGAAATATAAGCAGAGATAGAGGAGAAAGTAGGCGGAGTCAGGAAGACGCCATGTAGCCACTGAAGAGGCAGATGCCCGGGAACCTTACTGGTAAACCATGAGCCTCATGGTAAATATAAAATATAAAATAATAGGAATGGGTTATTTAAGATGTAAGAGCTAACTAGAAATATGTCAAAACAAGCCTTTTCACTCTTAGTAACTTCCTGTCAGGTGTCTGCAACACAAAGGTACTAATAAAGTCATTGGCCAACCAGAGCTGCAATTAGTATAGTTTTTGTGTGATTATTTTGGGTCTGGGCAGCCAGAAAACAAACGAGCAGTCTCTGCCTACAGTAATTTAATGGCAGTGTCCCCCCACAGGCTCATGTGTTTCACTGCTTTATCTCCAACTGGGGGTGGGTCTTGAGGATGGTCACTTGGATAGGCCTTGAGGTTTTTTAACTCAGTCCCCTTCTTGTCCAGTTTCTGCCTCCTTACTGTGGGTACAGTGTAACCAGGTGCCTTACTTGCTTCCATGCTTCCCCACAATGATGGACTGAGTATCCTGGAACAGTATGTCAAAACAAGCCTTTTCACCCTTAGTAACTTCCTGTCAGGTGTCTGACCAGAGCAACACAAAGGTACTAATACATATGCCACGCTTTACAAGCATAACTATAAGTATTCTAGAAATATAATACACAGGAGCAAGGTAGCCTCAAGACAATGATTTTTATTCCTTTTGCTTATCATATTTGACAATATAAATATACTCATTTAAAAATTCCACACTTAAATAACAATTAAGTTCATGAATGTTTACAAAACACAGGCTAAGTACTTTCACTTGTAATCTTTAAATATCTCAACACTTCTAACATGGTCAGACATTTAAAAATATTGTTGAACTATTAATTTTAAACTATAAAACAGTAGCAATTTACTAAGTTCTTTGTTATAAAAATTAATATAGCAATTCTCAAAATACTGAAAAAAAA
>NW_004953668.1:0-1304 GCF_000317375.1 Microtus ochrogaster
GGTAATGTTCACATACACCTGTGCATACACACACACACACACACGTACACATGTATATGTAGGCAACAACGATAATAAAAGAAAAAAAAGCTCTCAACTTGAGAGTGGGTAGCGTGGGAGGGTTTCTAGAGGGCTGGGGGGAGGAAAGTTATGAAATGCTATTACAATTAAAAACATGTTTTAAAAATTAAAAGGCAAAAAATAAACTAGCTATACAAACCAAGCATTTAATGAAGACAAGTCGTAAAGAAATTTATTTTAAAACAATCCTTTAGGGCTGGGAAGATGGCCCAGTGGTTAAGAGCTCTTGCTGTGCAGGTATTAGACTCTGAGTTCAAATGCCCAGCACCCACAGAAAAAGCCAGATGTGACTATAAGGGTAACCTATAACCCAGCGTTGTAGAGGTGGAGACAGTGAGAGACTCAGCTGCCGAGAAATAGGTGGTGGTCATAGAGCAGACCTCTGGCATCCTTCTCCAGCCTCTGTGCTAAGGTGAGCAGATGAGCACACACACATGCGCAGACATACACACAAGTGCACAAGCACACGCATGCACAGACATACACACACAAGCGCACACACATGCGCAGACACACACAAGCACACACACGCATGTGCAGACACACACACATACACAAGCACACACACACAAGCAAGTGCACACACACATGCATAGACACACATACAAGCGCACACACGCATGTGCAGACACACACACATACACAAGCACACACACACAGCAAGTGCACACACACATGCACAGACACATACACAAGCGCACACACGCATGTGCAGACACACACACAGTAAGTGCACACACACATGCACAGACACACACACACACAAGCGCACACACACAGAACCCAGTAGGTGTTTTTCTCAGTGCACTTCCAAATGAATAGACTCTTAGGACAACACCCTATTATTTGGAATTTGGTGTCACCCACACCCAAGCTCTGTCCTAACCCACCAACCCAGATCTAGCTTTAGTCTTTGTGCTGGGATTATGTGAGCTAAAACATTTCAAAAAGATATCTGAAATAGAAGGGTTTATTGAGCCATTTTAGATGTTATCCAGAAAAAAAAAATGACCCTAGGACAAGTGGGGAAGGTGTCTGCTGAGCCCAGAGACACAGACACACATAAACAAACACAAAGAGACACAGACACACAGAGACAAACACACAGAGACACAGAGACAAACACACAGACACACATAGACATACACACAGAAATATTCACATAGACGTGCACACACAATACACTATTCATGATGGCACTTGAGAATGAACACCTTTTAAAA
>NW_004953669.1:0-1304 GCF_000317375.1 Microtus ochrogaster
GGAAACCAGTTAGAGTTAAGACTACTAGCACTCCCCCAAAGGAGCCATCCCGATTTCTACACTATAGTTGATACAGAAAAACAAAAGCCCCAGGAGGCTCTTCACTAAAACAAAATTTCAAAACAAGGAAGTTATAGATTCTGATGTAGATTCTATGATCTCAAAACAAACCTCTCTTATTCTTGGACTTGAAAGAATCTTAACACAGCTACCCCCGACTCCAGAATCCCGAGTTCCTTCTCAGGAAGAGTCTGCTGCAGTGGTCCTCAACCTGTGGGCTGTAGGGGTTGCCCAAGACCATCGGAAAACACACATATCTACATTACAATTCATAACAGTAGCAAAATCACAGTTAGAAAGTAGCAACAATTTTATGGTTGGGAAGCCACCACAGCATGAGGAGCTGTATTAAAGGGTCACAGCCTTACAAAGTGGGAGAAGCACTGTTCTAGGAGATGAAGAGACGCTCTTTTAAAACAAGTCAGCTGTTTATTATCTCATTTGTGGCAAACTGAACATCAACCTCTTCTTCCCAAGAATGTCATTTGATGTTATAATCCCGCAAACCTGTAACCGTGATACTTGATATTGTCTTTAAAAAAGGACATTAGATTAATTTAAAATCCTGAGACATTGGATAGTTCTTCTGGCACACACCCAGTAGGCACATCCCCATGAGTTCAAGGTTAACCTGGTCTCTATAGTAAGTTTCAGGCTATCCAGGGCTACATGGTGACACCATGTTTCAGAAAAAAATTAAATAAATAACTAATATGGAGATGGGAGTTTTTTCTGGACTGTGCATGGGGCCCAGTATCATTACAAGACTTGTAACAGGCGGCAGAGGGTCAAGAGGAAGAGTGAGGGACTGGGACAGTGACACAGAAGGCAGAAAGGGGACACAAGCTGGAGTCACTCCAGAGATTCTAGGTCATCAGCAGATAGAAACAGGAAACATCCTCTCCCCTAGAAGAGCCAGAAGGAACAAAAGAGCTCTCCCAATAATTTTAGTCCTGAAAGATTAACTTTGGAACTCTCATCTTCAGAACTGCAAAATAACACATTTCTGTTGTCCTAAAATACAGAGCTTGCTGCAGGTTGTTATAACACCAACAGGAAACAAATCTACCATTTTCCTTTTATAAATATAAATCAAAATCAAATATTGCAAGCATAGTGAGAAAAGCCAACACAACTGTGAAAGATAAAGACAGACAATTTAACATTGAATAAAAATGAATTCAGGGAGGAGAATCTAAAAGTCATTCTTATTCATAAACCTACGGATTACATCTATAAAAAAA
>NW_004953670.1:0-1303 GCF_000317375.1 Microtus ochrogaster
CAGCCTCCAGAAGCTCCAGCTTTCAGGAGGAGTGGAAGAACCCTTCAACAGACATTAGCATCTTAAAAATTATCTTAAAGCTTTTTCCTAAATATTTCCCCCAGAGTTCAAGAGTTCAGTGACTTCCCACTCATTGAAGAACAAGACCAAAAGCCGCTCATCTTCCTGGACTGACCACTCCCTTCCCAACTCTAACACTCCAGCTGAAGCAAATTTTAGTTACTCCTGCCCTTGGTTATCTCACCCCTAACACAAAACCTCAAATGTCTGTAGCCAGCTGAGGGCCTTCTTCACACCACATACAGCGATTTCATTCAAAAATCTCCTAATCTGCAAATTAAAAAAGTCAGTAAAGGACACTGCCAATATAAATATGCCCTCTCCTCCTTGGTCCCATTTCTATGTTATGTAATATGACACCAGAACTCTATAGGATGCTAAGTTGCCCTAATGTCTAGAGACACACTCCATTGTCCTAATGCCCTGCACACAATCCCACAGCATCCCATATGGTCCTGAAACTGCACAGAGCACTATCCTGATTGTGTCTCTCTAATGTGAGTCTGTAGAAGCCCCTGCTTACCTGGTACTTAAGAGAGTGGAAACTTCATGTTACAGTTTCTCCTTCTAGTCCTCTGCTGCTGAGGGATGCTTCCAGAACTATTTGCGGATAAAGAGTAACTTCTCTTATAAGTCCATCCTTATCTCCCAGCCACACTTTCACCTGTTCTGTGTGAGGATTGAGTCTCTCCAGTTCTCCAATCCACCTACTACTTAGATAGCATCTACTCACTGACATAGACTATATAAGAACTTAAGTGTATGGGAGCATTGCTAATGTGCCTCCTGGGTTTCCAAAGCTGCAAAGATCTTCACCTGAGGTGTGACTCTAGGCCTGCGGACCCTGCTGCTTCTGACATAACTGGAGAGAAAGAGACTTTAGCACCTGGACCAACCCTCTCAATTTACAGTGAATAAACCACACTCCAGAAAGAAGAATGAACTGTAGGAACAGGAGTCCCTGGAGCAAGAACAGAAGGAACATCTAGCTCTTACAATATCGCCTGGATGTCATTCAACTTATATCTTTTTAATAAATGTTTCCTAGAAGCCCATATTAGGATGGGGGAACTGAAAGACATAAACCTAATTCACACTGTTTCCAAAAGTTTCGGGAATGCAGGGCATGGTGGTACACACCTTTGACCCTACACTGGGGAGGCAGAGGCAGGTATTGTATGGCAGAAGGGTTACAGAGGGTTTTCCAGGCCAGCTGTGTGGTGAGATGAGATGTTTAAAGAAG
>NW_004953671.1:0-1303 GCF_000317375.1 Microtus ochrogaster
TTAAATAACATTGATTTTGTTTTAAAAATTTAGATTCTTAGTCATGAGTTTCCACACTTTAATTTTGATTAAACATTGCCTCTGTCATAATTTATTAACCATTGTTGATGACAGTTATTATTTTTTTTATTCCTGTGCTTTCTTTCATGTCTTCATTTATAAAAGTTTAGGAGAAAATATCTAAGAAATTCTTAACAGAAATACTGTTGAGTTATAAACCATGTACATGTTCCTGCCTGTGAAATCTTATAAATATATTTTTTTCCATCTCAAACATGGGTAGGAGATGAACACAAAGAAGTCATGGGACAATTTGCTTTTCAATTAACCATTGTAAATCATTCTTGCCACAGCCGAGGTGTCATTTGCCAGTTCTATTCTTTGCTGCAAGTTTCATTATGACATTATTTGTGATTCTATCTTTTTCTTCTCTCTTCAGTATCCCAAATTTGAAATATATGCCAATATTTTCAGTAGAGTAATATTTTATTCATAAGTAAATAATTTTATTTACTTCCTCTTTCAGGATTGTATTTTCTTTCAAACACATTTTAAGATGTGTGATTTCTGTTTTAAAATATGTTCTCTTCTATTTGTGAATTTAAGCTTGATAGCCCTGTTTTCACTCCTCTGTGTGTGAAAACCCAGGAGGCCACAACTATATGGTTGAAGAGAGAAATGATATGACTAATATTTTCTAATACATATTTCTGGTACCACATATTTGTACCTATTCTCTAACGTGTCCAAAAATTGAAGTTTTTCATTTAAAAGCAAGGCTGCCTGATAATTCTGCTTCTACAAAGTGCAAATAACAGCAGCAGTCATCCTTATTCGGTGTCTTCAGAATTCATTCATACTGATATTATTTTAACTCAGAAATCAGGTAAAGCTTCCTTTCTTTCAGACAAAGCAGTATAATGGGTTTAGGATATAAAGATTGTCTAGCCTTGCGTCCTACTTTTGTCCTAATGCCTGTAATAAACATATGCAGCTTCTTTTCTCCTATTTACCTTTAGTTACCAAAAGCAGTTCATAAAGTGAAAGAAATTGCCTCTATTAGATAAAATCCCCTATGCTAAGACCACTGCTCGAGTATTTTAGGCTGACGTTTTTGTTTCTCAACAAGTCAGACATGTAAATATGTGTATCTCTGGGTAGTGTCTCTATTTCTTTGTTTCAGAAAATTTCACATATGTATACATTATAGCTCAGTCATATATCTCCCCCTAATAGTTTACTATCTAAACTATTTCCTATCTACCTCATAATTTCATGTATTTTTTAGTCATCAATTAAATTA
>NW_004953672.1:0-1303 GCF_000317375.1 Microtus ochrogaster
AGAGTTGAGAAAGTGAGAAGCCCATTCACTGTCCCTGGGTCATATGAGCTGCAACCCTTTATGGGTCCCAAATTATCTACATGTGCATACTCTGCCCCTTACATGCAACCCTTGGTGGGTGGGCAGTCCATTCTTTCTGCCATTTGTTTCTTTTGTATCCTAATCTTCTCCGTCCTACCATCCAGCTTCTAGTAGGTCCTCCATGGGGAGATCTTTGGGGAGAATAGCCCAGTGTGGAGCAGAACAGATGCATCTGGGCACAGCAGCTACACTGCATTTCAAAAGCTATTCTTGAGCACAGACTGATTTCCCAGCAGATCATTTTTTACTCAGTTAGTTTTCCCAGAGTCTCATCTACTGCCAAGGTTAATGCAGGCCCTGACTCTGCCTGTTGATTCTTATTAATTAAGCCAATCAATGATCTTGTATCATTCAGTGTCTGTTTTTAATATAACCTATTTGATGAGGGTGTATTAATTTAGGAGAAATATGCGCTGGCATTTTGGCATGCACTTTTCCTAATTATCTTGCAACCTTCAGCCAGCAGTGAAATTACGCTGTGGTTATCACAATTAATGGAAGCCCATAGCTCTTAGCTAAGTGAACTCCACAAGTCACCTTATCTGTTCTTGCTCTCGGTGGCGTAAACATGATTGTGCTACCTAGCCAGTGACTGGGGGATGCATAATGTGATTGCACAGCTTTTGTAGCAAAAGGACCATACTGCTGCATTGTTCTCTGTGCAGAAGGATAACTATATTCAAATGACAAGGGTGTGGCAGGGAAAGTTACACAATAACAAGGACTGGGCAAGGAGAGGTGGATTCTTAGGGCACGCCAGGGGGCGGAGGGGAATATAAGAACTAGATAATGGGAAACCAGACTGAAAGCAGCCATCTGGATGTGATGTGACTGTTTCATCCCTGAACCCATCACAGAAATGGGTACCTACACAAGACTGGGCCACCAACATCCCACCAAGGAGAGTGGAGGAACTTGTAAGGCCCCATACCTCCCTGAGGAGCTCTAGGCGGTTAACAGTTGGAAGGAAAAGGGAGTCATATCCCTCGGTGGTGTGGCCACTGGAAGGTACCCTTGCTCAAGTAAATAACCTCCAACATATTTTCATGTAGGCAACTCTAGTTAAAAGCATTGGGCTTCAAACAAAGGACATGAAAATAGGAGGGAGAGCTGGTGGGGAAAAGAATGGGTTCAGTGGGAAGAAGAAGGGGGTAAGAGAGGATGATAACACAGGAGAAGACTATGGAAGCACTAAAACTGGGAAAGAACAGAATTTTTAGAA
>NW_004953673.1:0-1303 GCF_000317375.1 Microtus ochrogaster
GAAGACCTACCTCACGAGGATCTGAGGAAATTGGCCCCTTAATCTTCACACTGCCAGCATCCAGACTGTGAGAAAATAATTTTTCATTGTTTAAATTACTCAGTTCATCACGTTTTAGTGTTATAGCGGGAGGCAAGACAGGCCACGACAGAAATGGGTACCAGAAGGTGAAGTATTATGCCAAAGGACTGACACAAGGGAACTGCTCTGACTAGAAGCTAGTGTTGCCTTCGCGGGACTCTTACACGTGCATCTGATGGGGGCTCAGAATAATATCAGGAAGACGGAATTAAGACTTTCATCTTCGAGAAGACAGCTAATCATGAGGAGAGGATAGTTTTCGAAAAGGTATGAGTAAGAGCCATTCTAAAAATCTCAGACGGAAGTAACCTTTAACCTTGTGAGAGGGCAATCCTGGTCATCCAAAGCTTGCCTGAATTGCCAGTGGTCAGAAGTACAGGAAGAAGCAAGACACGAAAGCCTCATAAGAGGTCAAATACAAGAACGAAAATTTGGGCGTTGATAATTAAATGTCCAAGTCTAACATTTTAGCCTGCAAGTCTCTGAATTGAGAAGCTGGGGTTTAAAGTAGTACTATGTCATCATTTTAATCGGTGTGGGAGTTTATTTTTGAGGAAATGTACCATCCACAGACTCCTGAAACAAATATAGATAACAACTACAGATTTCCCAAGTTACTGGTTCGCATATAAAATCCCAGTTTTTCCACTGAGATTTTTACAGTTTTTTCACTTAGAATTATCACATGGATTTGTATAAACCTGATCTGAAGCAGGAGATAAAATGCTTAAGCTGAGGCAGATTTAACTGCTGACCATCAATGTCCTTTAATCAGAGTGGTGGCTCAGAATTGGAGGAAGTTTTAAAGTAAACCATGGAAACTAGAAACAGTTTCCCGAAGAACAGCTATTTTTATTTATTAGCAAGATAGTAATTATCTGGCTATGTTAGATTGTTAAATATATTGCATGTTATAAAATTCTGAAGGTAATAGTAATTAGTATTCTGTGGATGTTGAAGCCATTTAACCCACATTGGTATTACAGTAAGTAACTTGATTAGATGCCATGCTACCTATTACCTTAATTATACTGCTTATTGATGTAATGCCAGAATTTCTACTCTTTTATCAATTGGAATACCTACACCACAATTACTCTATACAATACCTAACCCTGCTCTCTTCCTCAGTGGTACAATGCCTTCTGACAGTGTGATAACATGCGCCTGTGAGTTTTGGCAATCTGCCATAAAACATTGCTATTTGCAAAAGGAAAAAAAA
>NW_004953674.1:0-1303 GCF_000317375.1 Microtus ochrogaster
ACAATGATATCTTGAATTTTGCATGCAAATGGATGGAAATAGAAAACACTATCCTGAGTGAGGTAACGCAGACCCCCAAAAATTAATATGGTATGTACTCACTCATAAATGGATTTTAGCCATGAATAAAGGACATTGAACCTATATTTCATGATGCTAGAGAAGCTAAATAAGAAGGTGAATCCAAAGAAAAAATATAGTTATCCTCCTGGATATTGGAAGTAGACAAGATTGCCATGGCAAAATTGTGAGCTTGGGGGTTGGGGTAAGTGGAGATGGGGAGAGAAAAGTGAGAAGGGGAGGATCCTGTTCACTCTTTCTATGTATAATAATTCTTCGTTACATCTCATTTCGGATTACAAAATCATTAGTCTCATATTTTAGGCTGGTATGTACTTTTTAGTCTCTTACAATATATTAAGCTGTTCTCTGTTATTGTCAGTTCTGTCATTAACCTTATATTACAAGCAGTTTTTTTTCTTTCTGTCTTTTTACTAGTGTAAATCTTACCTGTTAAGGGCCAGTACAGTCAAGCTCAGACCTAGCCTTCCAGACAGATTCTATACATTAGGTACAGCTGCTCAGAGATCGGGGGAATGTGATATTTAAATATTTAATTATTAAAAGACTTTTCTTAAGAAAAGGACACACAGGTTGGCTCCTAGCAGTGGCTCTTTGCTTCCTCCAAAAAGATGGAAGACAAATGGGTGCACAAAACAACATCCTTCTACAGTTTGCGTCGACTGTCAAGCGCTGACCACTGGGTAAGACTGCCTTTCATCTAAACTAAAGACCTCCAGACGTGGACGGAATAGTTGGAATCAACAGCCTAGCTGCTCGGGTCAGGGTGGGCCTGTCTTCCTACAGATTTCTTGGCCCACATGGTCTTCTGGAGCCTGTCAGGACTGGCCCTAACCAGCAAAGGTCAAGTGCAACCTTCAGTGACCATGGAGGACCCCCCCAAAAAAAAGAGTAACTCTGGGTGCCAACCAAGTGAGTTGGTTCTCTGTCATTTTTTAATCAGTAACTCAAGTAAAATCTTGTCCTTCTCAAATATGTCTGACAGTTTGAAGGCTGAGAGGTTTTGCCAGGTTACCTCACCAAATAAATTTCAAATCAAATTTATCTCTTATACTGCCTTCCATAGTCTTAAAATACTTTTCATTGTACAAAAATATGCTACAGTCATTATGTGTCTAAAACTTTTTTTTCACAAATCCAAGGAGTTCTTGTGGGTTCTAGGGAGCTGAATTAAAGAATCCACCTTGAACAGGTCAGATGCCCCCTGAATTCCCTGGTCCTA
>NW_004953675.1:0-1302 GCF_000317375.1 Microtus ochrogaster
GACTTCGAGGTTTCAAAAGACTATGTCATTGCCAGTGTGCCCTCTCTGTCTCCTGCTTGGGCTTCAAGATGTAAACTCTTGGCCTTTCCTGCCACCATGACTTCAAGATGTAAACTCTTAGCCTTTCCTGCCACCATGACTTTTGCTCAACCATCTTGGACTCTAACACTCTGAAACAATAAGCACAACTAAATGTTTTCTTTGATCAGTTGTTTTGGTCATGGTGTTTGGTCACAGCAATAGAAAAGTAACTAAGACACCTTGTTACAAAACACTAGCCTAACCAACCATACCTGATACTGTAGTCTTAATCCGAATGGGATATTAGAACCATGTCCTCTTCCTCTTCTGTTTCCTAGCCACCAGGAAATGAGCAGGTACCTTCATCAACACTCCCACAAAGATGTCCTGCCTCCTCATAAGCGCAAAAGCAGTAAGGTCAAACAACCAAGGACCAAAACCCCCCAAACAATGAACCCAGATAAAGCATCCCTCTTGTAAGTTAATGCTTTCTGGAATTTTTATAATAACGACAGAACAATAACTTGCACACTGAATTAGAAACCAGTTTTAAAAGATGCTGACGTCTTAAAATCCACATCTTCTTAAGATGCGGGTGACTATGACCACAGCCTGGAGTGGAGACACCATTTTCACTTCACAGACCAAGGCTTCAAGGGGAAGTGGGGGTAGGAGTCAAACCAACACCATCGGTTTTCAATTGAATGTCATCAAACCTGCAATTAAGGGCAGGAGTGTGCTAATTGGGTTACTGCGCATGACATTGTCACTTGTAGATCTAGAGCAGTGCAAACCAAACTCCTATGCCCAACAAACAGAGTATCACTGAGCATGGAGCTCTGCTCTGACAGATAGCCCTCTCCGAGGGATCTTGGTTATCGTTTTTTTAACAATAACTTGCTGGCTGCATAGAAGTCAACCAGGCAAGGTGACAACTCAGAATAAATTTATATGCAAACCCTTAATCAGAGGCAGACATGTAAGAAAGGGAACAGAATAACTGTTTACAATACTGGGAAGAAGTGTGTAGCCCCAAAAATATTGATCCCACATAATGGCTTAACCTTCGCAACGGGAATGTATTTCTTTACCTTAAACCCTACTCTCCATATCATAGCAATCCTCCTGGCATTGGCCAGGCATTGAGCCTTACTGTCATTTACCACTAAAAATAAAGGGTCTTCTCAGATTACTCCTTGATGTGAAGGGCTATAACAGGAAGGGAAGCTGAAAGGTACTTTAATCCAGTGCAAAGAAAACAAGAAGTTGCAGAGATAGCTC
>NW_004953676.1:0-1302 GCF_000317375.1 Microtus ochrogaster
ATTTATTTATTAAAGATTTCTGTCTCTTCCCTGCCACCGCCTCCCATTTCCCTCCCCCTCCCCCAATCAAGTCCCCCTCCCTCTTCAGCCCAAAGAGCAATCAGGGTTCCCTGGAAACATATCTTTACCCCTGTATAAGAATCAATTCAAGGTAGACCTAGACCTTAGTGCTGAAATGTTAAAGATGCTATAGGAGTGTATGATGTATAAATGAAGACATTGGTGTAGACAAGAATTTTCTTCACGGGACTCTAGTAGCAGTGCCCCATCTTAATTGTCAACAGATGGCACCATAGGAAAGTTAAAACCTGTCTGCACAGCATAAGAAACTATCAGCGGAGAAAAATCATCGACAGAATGAGAATATCTGTGCCAGACATATTTCATACATGAGGCTAACACCCAGAATTTACAAACAACTGCATAATTAAGCGTGAAACACAATATTGTCAATCAATAAATTGACTAATGAAATGAACAGACCATAATCAGAAGGAGCTAGAATTGCCAATAACTGTGTTTTAACATTTTAGTCCTCAGAGAAAGTCAAATTGAAATGACTTTGAGATATCACCTTGCTACAGTCAGAATGACTATTTTCATGAAATCTGGCATCAAATATTGGAGAGGAAGCAGACAGAGGAACCCTTGATCATTTATGGTCTGAGTGTAAATTGCAATTTCTTTGATTATGTGTATTTTCCTGAGTTTTTACACACGTGGGTGTCATGCCGCTGGAGTCCGGAAAAAGACCTAGGATTCCCCGGAGTTTAGTTACAGATGCTCACAGAATCAATGATTCCACAAGTGCAATAAAGCATCTCAAGCTCTGAGCCACTGGTACAGCCCCAGAAAGGGAAGCTAACATAGCTATTATGCAATCAGTTTGCTGGTTCCTCAAAAAACTAAAAATATAATCACTGTGTTACCCACCTGCACTATTTCTGACCTCCTATTCAAAGAACTTTATGTCCTACAATAGAGATAATATTCACAACCATATTTAGTGATACTGTATTTATAACAGCAAGGAAATTGGGTCAATATAGCTGCCTATCAACAGATGAATGAATTACAAAAGTATGACATATTCAGGGATATTATGCAGCTATGAATAAAAATATAATAATGAAAATTCAGAGAAACTATTGTCTCTCTAAAGTATAATATGATATTAAGTTACTTAAATTTAGAAAAAAATGGGAGGTCAGCGGATCTCTGGGCTACCGGGCGGCCCTGTTTAGTTGCTGAGGAATCCCATCTGGACGGGTGAGTGTGTGCTATCCAGGGGTAGAGTGTCCC
>NW_004953677.1:0-1302 GCF_000317375.1 Microtus ochrogaster
CCTGACCAGAACTGTTGAAGTCCATCATGACAATGACCCAGCCGCTCTTCAGGATGCTGAAACTGCTGATCCGGTCGAAGATGATGCCACTGCTGTTCCTGATCCTGGCGAGCAGGCTTGGCAGGCATCGGCAACCTTCTCGTAGCCCGCCTGGCACAGACACTGCCCAGTAGGCATCAGCCACTCGCCATTCACCGTGCAGTGCATGAGAGGCTCCTCACCCCCATGCAGCACCACAGCATGGTCCACACAGGAGCTGGCGCCTCCCAGGAAGCTGTTGCAGTCTCACACAGTGAACTTGAACTCAATGAAGATACGCTCAGCTTATGAGCCAGCCGAGTTCCCCTTTCATTGCTGTGCCAACAAAACAACTTCCCTTCCCTGTGTCGCCATGACTGCCATCGCGCAACCCCACAGCAGCGCAGGGCAGAAGCTGGTTGCCCGGAGCTCCATGCCGCGCCTCTCGTTCCCCACAATCTCTGCTCTACCGCTTATCTGTTATGTGCCTCCTGGAAAAGAAGTTTCTTCATCTTTCGATCTTGGGGGATTTTCTTGAGGCAAGAATCTAATAATCAGACCAGTGATGCCGTTTAGACATCACTGTATGGTCTTCCTCCATCATGTCAAGCTCACTCTTGTCATTCGAGGTACATTGCTGCTTTGGCTGCAGGCACTGATAGACATAACTTCCAACACTATTCACTGTTCCTGTTTGCCACAATGCTGCGGTTTTTCCCCGTTTATTGAAGCAGCTTCTTTGACCCTGGCTAGACTGCTGAATCATTCAAGGGGACATTGCTGCTGTGTTCTGCTAGGTGCCCACTTCAGTTTCGTAGAAACCTGTTTGACACTTGGCGTGTGGTGTTTTCACCATCTGGCACTTTGGAACTCTGCTCAGAGGGTAACACACTGGTGGATTCCTTTGGGGCAGCAAGTTCAGTTTGGCTCTTGCAGGCTTCCCCAGTCCCTACTTTGAGGGGGGCTATTCCTTTCCCCTCAGAGCTGTGTGTTCAGCCTCTCCTTCATCTTGACTTTCCAGGGAGACGACCTTTTGGTGGTGGGCTTGACTTGAGGGGGTGGTTCCATGACAGTGAGAAGCTCCCCCCCCCTTTTTTTTTTGTTTGGGATGGATAATCTGCCCTAGACTAAAATGCTGCCCCCGACCTCACATTTCGAGAGAAGGTTGAGGTTTTACAAGCATTAATGGCTTTGGAGAATGGCGATTCACCCCAAGTATGGTTATCTGTCCTAAAAGGCCAGTAGGTTTGTTCCTTGCATAGCCTTTGAACTCTCAGGGAGAAA
>NW_004953678.1:0-1302 GCF_000317375.1 Microtus ochrogaster
ACACGCTAGGATGTGGACAGCATTGGGAAAGTAGAATTTATTGTGTCTGTTAACAAATTTGTCATAAAGTTCTAGTTGTACAGTGAATTAAATTCAAAAGGAAAAAAAGATAATTAGAATACAGAAGAAGTGAGAATTCTTGTGTGTGTGTGTGTGTTTGTGTGTGTGTATGTGTGTGTGTGTTTGTGTGAGTGTGTGTGTTTGTGTGTGTGTGTGAATGTGTGTGTTTGTGTGTGTGTTTGTGTGTGTATGTGTGTGTGTTTGTGTGTGTATGTGTGTGTATGTGTGTGTGTTTGTGTGTGTGTATGTGTGTGTGTATGTGTGTGTGTGTGTGTGAGTGAATGTGTGTGTGTGTGAATGTGTGAGTGTGAAGGAGGAAGGGTAAGAGGAGAGTGGCTTCAGGGGCACTCTAGTGAGCCCGGGTGCGTAAGTCTTCCTTTGAGCAGGCCTTGCTGCTCTGCTTGGATGTCAAGGATGTTGCATGGAGGTGCTAGTGAAGGGTGACTGGAAGTTTGCCTCGCTCCTTGAATTAGAATTGCGCCTTAGTTATATTCCTGAGTACCCTGGGAGTCTGCTCCTGTGACTTCACCCATGTCCTTATACATAGAAGTCCCCCTGCCCTGACCCCTCATCTCCCACCCCTACCCCTCACCTGTCTTCATAAAGAGTGGTCAGAGGAAGCCAATACTCCACCAGGTGGGCTTTAAACTTCAGGGTCATTCGAGGACCATGCTGGCAAAGGCTCATGCAGCCAATGCTTACGTCCCCATATGACCCACCACGTCATCCAGACTCCGACTTCCATAACCCCTGTGTTCCTGGGAGATCACTTGCCATCCTTCAAACAATCCAAAGTAGCAGCGATTGGTGGAAAGCCTGGTTCTGATTTTCCATCCTCTAATCTTGAAAGCCTAAACTGGAGCAGCATCCAGGACTCAAGCCTCTGCCCTCCTACTGCTGGACTCTCCCAGCGGTGGAATTAACATCTGAACAGGAGCAGGCAGTGCAAGTCTGTTCCACCTCGTCACCTTCCAGCTTATTGTGGGTCTGCTATCTTCTGAGTGTGCTGCTAACTTCTCGTTTGCCAGCTGTGGGTTAGGCCCCAAGTCACCTTGACTGGGCAATTTCCATCTTGCTAGTCTTCTTCTTTTTTTTTTCTTTTTTTTTCTTTTTTTTTGGATTTTCGAGACAGGGTGTCTCCGTAGCTTTTTTGGTTCCTGTCCTGGAACTAGCTCTTGTAGACCAGGCTGGCCTTGAACTCACAGAGATCCGCCTGCCTCTGCCTCCCGAGTGCTGGGATTA
>NW_004953679.1:0-1301 GCF_000317375.1 Microtus ochrogaster
TGTGAGCCACCATGTGGTTGCTGGGAATTGAACTCAGGACCTTTGGAAGAGCAGGCAATGCTCTTAACCTCTGAGCCATCTCTCCAGCCCCATGGCTTGTCTCTTAAAGAGACAGAACAGATCATTACATTCCCATCTCTTTTTTATAATACATGTGGGAGGTTAGGCAACACAGGTTAAGGGAACGAGAGTGGCGCATTCTCAAGACTGCTTCCTGCTTATTTATGGGCATCATCTTTGGGGGGAACCTGAGAAATCTGGGTGCTGGTCACATCCTGATGTAACTGGTCTGTTTGTTCCTGTTCAGTGTTTGTGGTATGGAAATATCTGATGTCCCTTACACATGTTTAATGTAATGACAGAACAGAGATCAAAATTAAGGGAAAAAAATTAAGAACAGGGAATTGAGAGGGATGTATCTGACCTGTTTAAGGTGGATCCTTCAATTTGGCTCCTTGGAACTTACAAGAATTCTTTGGGTTTGTGAAAACAGCATTGTATAAACAGTAGCATATTTATGTCAGAATGACTGTGACAGATATTTTTGTACAATGAAAAGTATTTTTTTTTGAGACAGGGTTTCACTGTAGTTTTAGAGCCTGTCATGGAACTAGCTCTTGTAGACCAGGCTGGCCTCAAACTCACAGAGCTCCACCTCCCTCTGCTTAAGTGCTGGGATTAAAGGCATGTGCCACCACTGCCCGGCTCAATGAAAAGTATTTTTAAGACTATGGAAGGTAGCGTGAGAGAGAAATTTGATAACTTGTATGTAGGGATAAGTCCCGCCCCCCTTAGGGGGCGTGTTAGCCTCGGGCTAATGTTTGCATATAAAATTGCTCACAGCCTCTGCTTCTGCTTTCCTGGTCTCCGCTGGAACGGTGGTTCTGTAAGTCTATTAAAGCTGTATATATATATTTTTACAATCTGTCTGCATTCGTTTATGTTACATTTTGACGTCCAATGTCCGGCTATTTTGCCCCTGACTCAAGCGGGTAGCCCACTAGCTAACACAGCACCCTCCTGGGTGCTGTTTTTTAGTTCATGACTCGGGCCCCAGTGCCGAGTCTGAGACACACTTGGCCACACAGGCCCATTCTGCCTGCCTTGGCTAAGTTTGCAGTGGAACCCCACTGCTTGAATTAGCAGAAGCTCAAGTATCTGTGGTTTTGCAACAAAAGCTGCCACAGCGGCAGATTTGGTCTGATACAAAGTGACTTGGCCGGGAGGTGGTGGCGCACCACCTTTGATACCAGCACTTGGGAAGCAGAGGCAGGCGGATCTCTGTGAGTTTGTGGCCCGCC